>NW_022279349.1:0-65000 GCF_000004195.4 Xenopus tropicalis
AGAACTAGGTCATAGGATTGCTATGGACATCTGAACATGAACATTCTCATTTTATTACTGCTTTGCAAGGTAAGAATAACCATTTCATTATCTTGTGAAGGGAGAGCATATATATATATTATATATAAGGCTTTTTAGTTTTGCTGTGGGTAGAAAGGTCTGTAGGTGGATAGAGACAGAGATAAATTTAGATTGAGATAAAGAGATGAAAAGATTATAGAAGGTTAATTATAAATAGACAGTAACCAGCTATAGATAGAGAATTCATACAGATTGATACATAACTGCTAGATAAAAGATATGATTAGATATAGATAGATTGATAGATTACTAACAGACAGACACTGTATATACTGATGATGATAGATAATACACAAATAGGTACATAAATAGACAGATAGATACATAGATAGATAGGCAGACAGACAGACTTACAGATTTAACTGGCAGGAGAACAGTACTTAATTAGTCACACTGGCAGATATATTCTATAGCTTCAAGCAAGGGTTGGATATGTGCATTGCAAGTGAGAAAATACTGGTACTTGAAATTAGCTCTTAACCAAACAAGGTGTGTGATTGCCATTATAGAGTCAGAAAAGAATTTCCCATCTAAGGCACATTGCAGAACTCTCTAAATAGGATTTGTTACTCTTTCTTTGGATCAGCTATAATATTTATTAAGCATTACATGTCATAAAAGCCTCTAAGTGGCTGGGGGACACAAAGTCGTGTAGACCCCAGAACCGCCTGTAGACCCCAGAACACTAGTTTGACTGCACAGTTCTACATATTAGATCCATCAGAAATGGGCAAAAGGTCTTTGGAGTGCAACTTAAATTAATATATTATTGAAGGAGAATGAAACTCCCCCAAGCCCCAGGCGCCTTCTATCTGCCCCCTTCCCTGCACCAACCATTACTTTCCAAAGTGCCTTTATCTTTGTATCTTGCACCTGGCCTATATATGGTCGTGGAACTCCTCAGTGACTTATAATATCCTTATATTTTACAATAGGGGGTATATTATTCACTATATAAACCACCCCACTAATGACTGAGCCTTTTTTTTATTCTCACTTTAATGCAGGGATCAGAAGGTAGAATAATCAAAACACTCTATGGGCAGATTTATCAGAGAATAACCCATATAAACCCTGCACACCAGAAAAAAAACTTCCTTAGGGAGGTATTATAGTTAAAAAGCATTTTATTCATCAAAAGCATGATGTTAAAAAGTTTTATACTTTAACAATATATATCCATCAAGAAACATGTACATACATACCACCCGCAATTTGATTGAAAGAGCTCCCTTGACAAAGGCGTTTAGAGTATCTGCCCTTCATATCTCTTTTTTTTTCGATCAAATTGTACTTGTGTCTTGATGGATATATATTGTTAAAGTATAAAAACTTTTTGACATCATGCTTTTGATGAATAAAATGCTTTTTAACTATAATACCTCCCTAAGGAAGTTTTTTCTGGTGTGCAGGGTTTATATGGGGTTTTACTGGTATATACAATCCTCTTATGGGGGATTGCTAAAACCCTAGCAGCTGGATATTATATACTTTGTATACATTTTGTATTTTTTGTGGTTATTCTAGCCCAGAGTGCCCTCTATTACCCTAATTTCTATGCAGATTTACCAGAGGTCAGGATAAAGGCTTTCATATTTTATCACTAGTAGTAAAGGTATCAGGTAACGTTTACATATGAAGTTAGATTGATAGACTCTTTCAACTCCATCGACATTTTTTAATACGCATTGTATTTTAAATAATTATTAGCAATATCTCAGTAAATTACTAGAACTCATTGATTGTCTAATGGGCTATTGGTGGCATTGTCCAACCAATGGCCTCTTCGCTAATTTTTAATGCCCTTTTGACAAAATACATACAAGTTTATATCTATGAGTCTAATCTCGCCGTGGGTATCTTCTGAACAGAAAGCACATCATCACATACATGCTGAGGTAATATATAACCTTGTCATCACTTATCATACAGCATTACAATTTCCATCTCTATGACATTCTCATACTTATTTCTAGTGATAGTGTTAACTCTTGGTGTCTCCCTTCTTACTTACGATCACGCTTACTGAGACAGGCAAAATCAATCTAAACAGCTACTGACTGTACATCGGAGTTCTGAGCACGTACGCTGTGTAGATTAGCAGAAGGCATGTATAGTCTGTTCCTCATCTTCACATATACCTACAGCATCTGGACTGATTGTGCCGCTAATGGCACGCGCTATAGAGTATTTCTGTGAGGATGGTGTTCTTGCCTTTTGAGTAACTGTATGTATGTTGAGTACGACTAGTAGAATACTAACACATCCAAGCAAGAAGTAGGAGGCCCTTACTGTCTTTAAAATGGCAAATTTTCTATTTAGGATAAGCCTCTAATATGCCATCATACTATATCTCAGAATAGATATATGACACACTTATAGCATTTGTTTCAATGGGTAAGGTAAAGGAGTAGAAGCAGGCATTCTCTCTCTTCACTACTTGATGCAGGTCTCATTTTAAGTATAACAAACACTGAGATTATATTTTATAAGATTAGAGATGGTATAGCATTTGAGGGTTAATACAATCTCTCTTTTTAGATTAAATTTTATTTACACATAAAGAGAAATGATAAAATTTTGATAAGAGCTATTTGAGAGCATGTAAACTAATAATACATATTAGTTGTGCCCAAGCGCTGGTTCGCAAGAAGAATCGAGCGCTCAAGGTGCAAGGGACCCTGCGCGCCGTGGATGACGCGGCCCGATCTCGCGCTCATAACTGCGTCTCGCGATGACATCGCCCGCAGAGCCATGGTTTTCCACAGTTTCAGCCGAAAATGAGAATCACAATTCAAGCTTCCAAGGATTTCCTTGTTCAAAAGGCCCTGGCAGAACATGAAATCCGAGCCATTCAAACAGGGGCGCCATTCTCTATACGTCTTGCTGATGAACACGACTAAGTGCTATACATTTAAACGAACACAAAAGTCGAGTAGGGTGGATGAGAAATCCAGTACTGCCGCATAGAGGGAGTCAGCATAGTGAGAGGCAAGGGTCGGAATATCCTATTGAGTATGCGCGGCTCTGATTACACCAGCGGCGCTGAGAATGATGCAGGGGGCTGTATATTTATCGGTGCAGTGAATTCCTTACTTACTCGAACGCGTGCCTTGAGATATTAGCCCCTAATAAGTGAATATATCTCTATCTGGTTTGCAGCTATATATAGGATTCGAGAAATCAGATGGTTATGTATGCATTACAACCACTATTAAGTCCATGTACTTTTAGAAGAGTTATTATACGGTGCTATAGGCATGAGCCAAAGTAGTATTTAACGATAATATAAATTACTTAGACCAATATAAGTTGTATACTAAATATTTAGTGCCATGGAAGTCTCTTCCCGGATTTCGTGAACTAGGACCAACTCACATCTCCTACAGAGATGCCTAGGATCCTTGCGGTATTGAAGATGAGCACTATTGATTATTGAACATCAGTGTGCATCTCAGAACAGATAAATTACGCAATATAACTCTTGCTACTCGGCTGATATTCAATATCAGATTTGCGTTCGGCAACGAGTTGCCTATGGATTTAAGTGATGAGGGAGAGATCTGAGTTGCTGGAATACGTTTCCTGTTGAGTGGCATAGAAGTTTGGGATTTAAAAAAACTCTGTTGCCCCTGATCTGATATCCCTAACTGTAAATCGGGCACAATTATGTCCACAGAGTAAAGAGGGGTGATAAGAAACCCATTATTGACCCTTCTTTGCACAAGGACAAAATGTGAAAACCACTTAAATGTACTTATTCAGAGACCACTAATGTTTAAACACACCAACAAATAATTTCCGCGCACAGTGCTGTAACGACATAGTGGGTACAATACATTGGCAATACCGGAGTAACATATAAAAGCAATCAATAACCGAAGTAAAGAAGGGGAAAGAGAGTATACCTGCACATAAAGCTCTCAATCTGAGCCATGTAAGTTATTGATAGCAACATCGAATTTAAGCCCACATAAAGCCCGGCAGCGATGTACCAATAAATGGGTTAACCGCACATACAATGAGCGAACAAGACACGGAGCTAGGCAGTATGAAGCATCAAGTATATAACAAACTAGGAGGCGACAGGGAGAGCACCTGCGAACAAAACGAGAAGTTTACATATGTCACAAATTTGAAGAATAACATTAAGAATGTAGACATATTCATTAACGGATATGAACGGCTTTTAACTGTGTATTTTATTACCGCTTTAGAGGACGGAAAACAAGTGAGCAAACTGAGAACAACTTGAAGACATAACGAGAGTATGTCCATCTCTCTTACACATTGGAAAGAAACCAACCCTCGCTTACTGATCTGCCAGATTACCACAGAGTATGGCGATCGAGAAACAATAGTACGCACAGAGCAAGGCGACCGATACTAGAAATAGTCTACGAGCATTTATGACATGGACTTGAACGGAAACAATAGCGTGCGTATGCGATATATTACAGATTAACGGAGCTTTCGTGAACGTAAGATGAATATCTCACGCGCCAGCAGTGTAACAATATTACATAGACAATCAAGTGTAAGCAAATTGAATAGACGAACAAGAGACCACCGCAGACATAAAGAAGTTTTGAGAGCCCCACGCTAGCCATGCGACATTAATATCTTAGAGCGAAACACAGAGACACGTACAGTCGCTCGCGAGTTTATACGTAACATAATAGCCGCGCGGAGAACAAAGAGAATAGCACGTCTAACATTAAATAAACCGCGCAAGAGACTAGGTTTTTGTCTCTAATGATCGCTATAATCGAAATTATCCTATTTATTTATCTAAAGTACCGAGCGCGGACTTGTTTTATATCGAGCCAGAGGAAGAAATTTTTCGGCAACGAATTTAATCCGAGCGAAATGAGGAACCTCCCTTAATAGTGGGCTTCTAGAACGATTCCCATCAATAGATTATTATTTATACAGCGAAGGTGCGTTGATCAAAGTACGGTGAAATCTATGATTAATTAGCACTCATCACAGACGAATATAGGTGCAATCTCTAACCATTAAATAAACTCTAGAGCGGAATTGATCTGCACAACATTCTTCAATTAAAGAGAATATTATATTTCTATGTAGAGAACTCTGAGAGGTAAGCATAGTGCTCTACTGTTTTCAATTACTAAGACGAGAAATAGAGAGAGATATAAACACCTTACTAGAGAGTGAGCACATAGGTTTGAGCCACAAAAAGTAGTAGTGATAAGATTCATACTATAATTGGAGGGAGAGTTTGGTCAGGTTTATTTTGCTTAGATGACATAGGGAGCGAAGTCATATCATTAACTATATACCGCATGTGATAAAATACACACTCAATAAGGGTCAATACCTGTTCTTGCGCTTTCTCCTGTGCTCGGCTCATATCTAGAAGGATAATTTAATGGCACTATTATCATAGTTTTATGGTGAATCTAAAGTTAGATGTTGGATAGCTGGTCATCTATCTATTCAGCTTATGGATCAGATACAACGCAATCATTAACACCTATGAAATGCATATTGTAATCACGCAAGTGACGGGTGCTGCGCTCTCATAGTTATTCATAGAGGAGTTATATTATGATGACAGGTTGGTAATTCTAATTAAGCAGGTCACCTGGAATTGGGCTCAATTAATTGTCAAGAATGACAAGCAAGTGTGAATACCATAACCACTCATGAATCTGAATCCGCAGCCATAAGATCCATATTTCCTAGAATATGACTGAATTATTAGTTAGAGATCAAATACAAGATCTATGCAGGTAACATTTCTATACAACTACAATGCATGTGAAAGATAATGAGATCCGACTTAATACCATCATACTAGACAAGATGATGAGATACCTAGTGTCTGATAACTCCGAATAAGAGGCTAAGAGAGGTAAAGAAGAGCTTAATTGTTAGGGATCATGCTTCCTGATCAAGCAATAAGTTAAGATAGTTGTTTGACTTACACTAGACACGAGTATGGCGGAATCATTCTAATATCATAATACAACAATTAGCGTAAGAACTGGTATGTCGCGAGATGAAGGTTTTATACATTTGAGAATATGTGCGCAATAATTTTTATATGAGCTAGAACAATTTAATGGATATATTTACATACTATTGAATTTGATGGCAGTTGTAGAAATTATACACTGAATCTCTGTTATGTGAAAATTAATTTAGGCTAAACATAATGCGAGCTAGTCAATAGATGGACCTGTATTCATTAATTCCCAGAATGCCACTCTATGATATGCTGCTGAGGCTATTACTCTGGACACAGGGGAAACCTTCGATATCACTGTATACAGGCTGAACAGTCTGGCACTCTTTGCAAAATTGTGAATTACAACATCTATGGAGTATATTTGAGAGCTCACGATAAGACTGGATTCTTATAATGGACTCAGCTAGACTTTTTAGTCAGTCAGCCCAAGAGAGTTGCATGAAATTAAAATAAGCATACGGAGTACTTATAGTTAAGATATAGGGACACATACTCATTCGAGCTCTACAAAGCGCAGATAGCCCATTTAATCTAAAGATTGCATATAAGTAAGAGGCCGGATCTTGAGTCATATCACGAACGAAGAGATATGTTCGTTACACATCAGCGTTAAGAGTTGAGCACAATGCGATAGTAAAGATCTAATACCAGGACACTATGTCCCGAATAGTTGTAGATTTTTGTTATTGTAATTGCAGGACAGCTCTTCGATTGTTAGGGAAGTTCAGCACACATATATATCTTTGAGTTTGGCGAGTCCTTAACAGGTATATGTTATGAACAGCGTTAATACCTCGAGGTGTCTTTGGCTAATTTGGTATGGTAAGGAGTGTGACCAATATCCGCTAGTTTACTGGTAATAATCACAGTAAGAGATACTATGCTCACCTAAATCATATTTCTATGGAGAAGTAACAGTATCAAGTATAAAGCCTAGTGTGTAATTTAATGCTTTAGTCATAATTGGTGTCAATTTAATAATGTCAATGCTCCTGAGCAGTACGCGATGTCAGCTATCTAAGGCTAACACTCTGATTATTCTTTCTCAGGGAATCAGTATAGACACACTGGAGAGTATTAGCGAGGACATAGACATTTGTCTTCTATAACAATACGAAGGCTAGACTCTCAGTTTAAATCAACGAATTCGAGAAGTAGTAAATCAGACACTTCGCACGAGAACATAGTCTCAGCACCAAACACGTCTAAATCTAACATCAACAACTTAGAAGTAACGCGTATTTACTACAGAACTTGTATCACAGTATAGCTAACATGTGCGAATTCGCCAAAATACTTCACATCGTCATTTTGATTGTGCATATCCTGGTATATAGTCGAGATGTTGGCTATTTCGTTATTGTTGTGTGGAGTGCTCCCGTGAGAGTATGAGGTCTGTTGGGAGAGATGGAGGTGAGTACGGCCCTTTCGTAATTAAAATGGCAGTTTTTCCCTTTTTTTAGTAATTAATGGCACATATATTTGGTTACATGAGAAAAATGGTTAGCAGAGACCACTGATAACCATTTGGCATTTACCATTATATGTCAAGGAAAAGTTGTCTGGTTTATTCGTCATTATCATTTTATACACGACACCTACACTGATGTTGTTCAGGGGAAGTCAATCCCCTCAATGTGTGGTCCATATTGTTCTTCCATTCACTTATGTCTTTATCTACTTGTCGTGAACTTTTAGACTTTCCCACAATCACTCGATTTTTTGTTTCTAATCATTCGCGGCAATTAAATATTACAAAATAACTTGAACAACTTGATAATTCACATATTGATTTCCAGAATGAAAAATAAACATGCTCTAGCTAGACGTCAATGTCTCTGTGGATTTGTGAGAAAACAATAAGCGAGACAAACAGTTCGATTCTCGGAAGAGCCTGCCGCAACACCTTCCCACTTATAAACTTGGACAAGATGGGTTTTTCACACTTGTTTGTTAGCAGACTCACTCTATCAACTCCGATACTCAATTATCTGCAGATCTTCATTGAAAAACTGCCACTATAACAACAGAGAGCAAATTCTACTAGAAAAGGTAAGTATATTACATGACAGTTCAAGCATTTACTTTATTAGAATTTGAGTTATAAATAGCACACGACTTGATTATGAGAGAGTATCTTATAATGGTTGTAAAACAATAGTACCATGTAGCATTAACTACTCTAACTGACTTACTACATATATTGTACGAGCATTCAGAGCACCTTTTTACTAGAGTAATAATTAAACCAGATCTACAGATTAAATCTTAACCCAGATTAAATATCGATGGTATTATAATTGACTTTATCCCGAAGCTCTGAGATCAACAAGAGATCAAAGTTGCTATTACACCGGATCCATTGTTCACCAGTTATGAATTACACATATTATAAAATATGAGGAAGGCTTGATTTAACGGGCTTATTATTGTACACAAGTTAACACATGAACCAGTATATTCGTATTATTCATATATGATACTGCGATGATACTAGTTACTTGACCGTGCAACTATGATCTTAGAACACGATGTGCTATCCCACATATGATCTAGGGGGCACAGAGACAGCCTGACCTTGGGTATTCAATGGCGTCACCAATGAATTACCTTTTCTGTTAACTAGGCACACACAGGTGCTGAGGCTGTACTTGATCCCAACAACGATATCAATCACCAACTCCCCTGCATCGTTCTATCCTGGGGCGCTGTCAGACCGCCTTATTGGGTGCGTTTGAGTTGTGAACTGGTTCAGAAAGATCCCTTTTTCTGTATAATAAAACAGTACCCCACTCTCTAAGCACTCTCCGGCCATAAGCCAGATAAGCACTATACCGCGAAGCCGTGATGTGTTGCGGAGGCCGAGATCGAACAGCCTAATCTTATTGGTGTCCTTTCTTTCCACTGGGCCTAACTAATGTAAGACCCTATATGTCTGCCCGCTGTTAATGAGTGAACGAAGTAACACATTGTACTGAAAATAAGTACAAACACCTGAACGAAGGTAGTAAGAGCTACGAGAGGCCTCCCTGCCCGGTCGCATTGCGCAATAGATTAAGCGCCCTGGAACACCCCATACTGTGCCTCTGTCTGTACCTTACCACTGTAGGTGTTTAAACCTGGATTCCCCTTTTCGTAAGCCATAAAGATAATAGTACCTTTTTAGATCCATGATTATCATACCATAACTAAGATGGATCAATTGAATGGTACCTTATACCATAGATCAGATCTGGCAATGGAAGAGAGCGTATGTCTCTTTTAGTTCGAACGTTGTAATATATAGAATGGATTACATAGGGTAATATAAAAATTAATCAGCGTTGTTTCTTGCAAAAAAGTAAACAATACCAGGATCACACTAGTAACTTAGCACTACAACATGAGTAATATGGGGAAATACATCTAAAAGCTCATTCTATTGGGCACAGGGAAGAAAGACAGAATACATAAAGCTGTAAATATAAGAGAATATGCATGTAATTAAACCACTCGGGAGTATTAGCCATTTAGGCTAGTGAATGAATTTAAATCACTTTTATTGTTCTCCAATGTTAATATTTGACATACCGTAAACTATTCTAGTAGTTTGTTCTGAGACACGCATATCACTTATTAACCTCAATTATATATGGAATCGAGACATGACAATCGCACAAATTATTTGGTTTATATTATTTATATATTACACTACGCTTAACCAGAGGATATCCTTCGTTTCCTGTTGAGGATGATTATTCACCAACATGTTTGAACCTTTTATTTAGGATCCGAGATCAGTGATTTATTGTGCTGAATAGTGCATCAAAAAGAACCCATTAGCTGTTAGTGGCTGGATGGAGGCAGGCCATGTGCTGGGTGAGCTAGGGGTCAGATTTTTTGATAGTGGAGTGGAACATAATAGATCTCACTTCTTCTTAACTTAATTAATAAAAGACTACAGGAAAGAGTCTTGATACGATAGTATATCCCATACGTTCTTGAAAGCATTTAATATTAAACGTTTATCTTAATATGAGCAGGAACTCTTAATTAGGGCGAGCGATAGACACTTTGGGGTTATTTATGGTCATCACTCTAATGGTATTTACGATATAATAATGTGTAACACTTAAGAACCAAACGTATAACTTCATTATAACCCCCTTCCTTGGACACATTCCAGCAAGCAATATTCTTCATACGAAGATAACTTGGAATAAGCAGAACTGCAGACATAATGTGTAAGCTTCCTATGTTGAAATCTTACCCAGCAAATAAGGCAAACATTGAGAAGGGAAGTGGTGATGAGTGAGGAATCGGGTTTTCTAGCATAGCAATTTCTTACAACCGTGGAATGCGTGGTCAAGCACGTTTCGCGTGCAGAAGCTACACATAGCATACTAGTCTTAGCAGAGGACATTCTCAATACTATAAACTAACCTCGCACAAGGATAACATCTACCACCTTGATTCGATAGCAGGGCGTTCTTTGTCTCATGTCCATTAACTGTGAGTAGGGCAGACTCCTTAATTGACACCAGGCAATTTAACTGTAACTAAATGAATGACATTGCGGCTCTATTAATTCTATCTTTGGCGGCACGCTCAACAAGAAAATTGCCCATTAACAACTTATGTGTTTAGACCTTTATTTACCTATAATGGCATGATGAACCTGAGTTATCTCCCCTTGTTAAGACTGATTCAGTAAGGTGTTTCATCTATGTCTGGCTTTGCCAACTATTTCCACATGCTTAATTACCTGATCATGCATTTATTAAAGTTACACCTCAAGAATTCATAATAATATAATATCTATCCATCTTATGCAGGATTATCCTTTCTCATCTGTGCACTCCTATTTTTCTTTAGATACTCCTTAGGGGTCTCACCTAATTCGATTGGTAGTAAACGTCAGACACTGTCCAATGTTTGTAGAGAATATACTCAGATCTATCTATTGTGCATCCTACCACCATCATTGGGTCCTCACCTATTCAATCATATCTATTTTCGATAGATGGGCTAGAATATATAGAAACGTCATCTCGTGCGGCTTGAGTTTGAAGTGAAATTTTGTGGTCACTTATTATCTCTCTTGCAAGATGGAAAAGGAGACCGAACACCACTCGGTTAATGTGTTAACATAAATGTATGGTTGAACCTACCTAATTATCGAGACCTTTTATTATTGCTGTGTACCAGTAATTATTAGCAGGAGCCAGGAGGGTAGACACACGCCATATTGTGTGGATGTGCTCCCAACAGTGCGCTTGGAACCCAGCTGAGCGAGTTCATCAGTGAGTAATCACACTAGTTCCTGTAGACCATAATAAAATCTGCCGGTAGCTCAACCACAATATAACAATCTCAGTGTAAGACTTGTGCCATAAGAGGTTGAGACATTCTACGATACCTGTTTAGTAAAATCCGTGAGCATTTCAAGAAGCAGTTAGAAATATAGATTATGAGAGCTAAGAGAGAGAAATCAGTATATTAGACATAATATGATTTGTATAAGAGAGCGGAGCGCACAGAGCTGCATACTCGGTACTGTATAAGGGACACATATAAGAGAAGTTATAATTCAGCAATCATTGGGACATGCCGACAGAGAGCTACAATCCTCATAGATTTGCAATATCAATGGGGACAGGGAGGACTATCCTTAGGATAGGTCGAATAGTAAGGCCTGCCTGACCCCACATAGATCTTAGCATTGCATACTCTATTATTTAATATATATTATAATTTATATCGAATTTTAATTTGAGAGAAGCGCCGAGAAGAATCAATCTTCCCCGTGCATTTGGGCTGTAAAGACATATATAGTGGTAGTGAGGTGAGTTTTATCTATCTATGATATGGTGAATCGATCTCTACAAACATAAGTAACTAAAAGGCCAATCTCATAGATCGGTCAGTAGGATCTAGGAAGCATGAAGTGGTCACTCTCTGTCCCCAATATAGAGACAATATCTAAACTCATTTCAATATCTTATCTATCCTAAAAGCTACTTTATAAGCCCATGCCTGAGAACTATATACGCAAGGAGCTGTGTTGGTTGTATACCAAGACTGAAGCTATGGGCATCTACTCATACTTAATAGAGTAACAATACCAAGTAGTATGTAGTAAAGAATTCACTGTCCGATTTTACTATATTATATATGTGACGCACTTGCTCATAGTAAGAGCATAAACCATCTACGATTATTAAGAAATATTATTATAAATCAGTCACATTATAGAGAGTAGGAGCGACCTAAAGCATTAGTGACGCTTTCAGCACAGCGCATGAGAGAGAGCGAGTAACAGAAACGAGAGAAGAGATACACATCACAATTTGGATTAGAGCAAGAGTAAACACTAATCAAGAGAGTATTAGAACACATACACACTGCGCAAGGTATGCCTCTTTGTATGAGCAGGAAGAGATACATGATAAGTTTTATTTTTATATGGTTTTCCTTAGAGGGTAAGCTATTGTTATTTTGTTTTTCCGGTGTGGCATCGTGCTTTCACAATATAAGAAATATGGACAGAACAACAGGGACACCTACAGGGTCTTTTGTACGATTTAGGTTATCTAGTGCCCACTACCCTACCAAGGCTGATTCAATTAAAATTTCTTATGACAAAATAACACTTCCTTATATTCAAAGTGTTAACCCCTTCTTATTGCGGAGAGGTTCAGGTAACAATCTGGCAATATGGAATGCCTAGATGCCTCAGTCGCGATTGGGGAGGAGTATATTTTACAATTTTGTGCAAAGCCTTACGGGCACAAATACGGAGTCATCTCATTCGCAATTATCGAGGACATGAGAGGGTGGTTTCTAACAAAGTGAATACCATATCTCTTAGCCTCATTGTTATGGGCAGCAGTATCATTTTAGGCATTGGTCTAACACTGTTGAGAGGATACATTTATCGAACACTAGGGCACCCGGTTATACCATGCGTCATACGAGCAACGGCCATACTATACCCAGATTGTGGCATGTTTATGGGCTATGATTAATTGAGGTGGCAACCAGGAGGGTAGAAATATGAACATGGCGCGCTGAAATGAGAGAAGGCTCATTTGGCCCATTCTGAGAGAGCAAAGACAGACAAGCAAGTACCACACTCTCATTGGCTCATAGTGGTTTGACCTTAAGTGATGCCCCACTCCATACTATCTTCCTTGGTGATAAGGCAGGGAAGTTACAGATTTTGGCATGTGTACAGTGATAGTAAGCGATACTTTGCCAGAGAATGTAACCCATCCTATCTAATATGTAGAGATTAAATTCAAGACAATACCCCATCCCAACATACCTTGGATTGCTAAGTCATCCTGCAATCCTGTTAATTTATTCCAGTTCACTAGACGCCGGTATGTATTTTGCGTTATTCCTCCAAGAATCTCCATAATAATTAGCATATGCAATTGACGGCTATTAAAATCTATTAATCACTTCACGTTGAACCAATGGATGCACAATAGTCAGAAATCAGTATTATTGAGTTCACGAGCGAAAATGTGTAAGATTCGCAATCTGTAGAGTCCACAGCAAAAATGTGCAGTTATAACACGTGGCAATAACCTGGCAAGCGAGTATTGCCCTTCTACTATAGTATTAGAGATGTCCAGCACTGGGTGCGAAGTGGTGGGTGATAAGTTGTGTTATACATGTGCACGACTAATTCTTTATGATCAGCAATACACTAATAAAGGTTTCTGTGGCAAAAGGTGGTGACTTTTCAAATATTAAGTGATAAAGAGTATTGATAGAAGAAATGTGATGTTATTTTATTTAGTTTTCCTGTCTAATTAATCAATGCAACATTGTTGGCTGCCAGTTATATATATCTTTGTGTATTATATGGCAATCATTTTGTCGAACTGAGAGGAGATTACCTTCCGACACTTGACCTATATGTCAACTTTTTAATTAGCGCAGGAATATCGGATGTATTGCTCTTGGTGGACTGCTCTCAAACCCATGACATCATTACTCTCATCCGTACTGATAGCCAATTATTCTGCACTATTTAAGAGTATAATTTAGGATAGCGATAAAATATATGTGTGCTGCTTTGTAAAAACAAATGTAATAACACCCCAATTTTTTTTTGTGTTGATTGTAATTCGATTTCATTTATACTCTGCGCGGGTCGCGCACACACTGTATCTTTTTTTTTTTTTACGAACAAAGTCAGAGATTACGGAGCCACCACATCTCACAATGGGTGAAACTCCTTTATGTAAATCTTGAGAGCACGACACACATCAAGCAACTAATTTACCATCTATTCGTTCTGGATACACATAAATAACAGAGGTAGCTGTGTATTACGTAGATATTTCGGGTATGAACCTGAAATATGAGACTGGCACGCTTCATTATCAGGGAGGGCTGGCACGCACATGCTCTGAGCATGTTCATGGTTCTAGTTTTTAAATTGTCTAATATGACCTAATCACACTTGTTCTCTCTCTGCGAAGCCAGGGAAAATAAACACACAAAAATAATGCCTATACTTGACCTTCTCCAAACGTAGGATTCCATGCTAGTGGTAGCAACATTCGCAGAGGTCAGGTACGATCCTAGTGGAGGGTTATCATTTTTAGGCGTTCACATGATTCCCTTTTTCTGGATTAAAAAACAGTAACCTGGACTGGATTCCAGAATGACATATACTAGCCCGTTAATGTGGGAGCAGACACATTGCCTGATATATTGCGGTCTATTTCTTGGGAGTTTATAGAGGATGAGTCATATTGCATCTCTCCATACTAATAGATAAATATGCTCGATAAAACCTCGTAATGCTGATTACTGCTAATCCATACAGATAAGAATTGTTAGATTAACCCTGTAAGATATCTGGAGGGTCCAGGAGAGAGAATCATACCTTGGGTAATTCTCATAATTTAATAGTTGACCTGCTATATATTTCTCTACTATGAGCACGACGTATCTCACAATTTGATCCCACACCATGATAGATTTATAATTAATTTCACCACCTTTATTAGCGAGAGCAGATACAGCCCTATCTTATGGGTTGTAATACTCTATTTGTATGTGTCTTGGATTTATATTCCTTATACTATCATAGGAGGGTATGCTAATGAGACCATTATTATAGCATAACTAAAAAGAATTAACAATAATATACTACAACAATAATAAATTAATAATCACCCTTTTGTTTTTTGGCAGTTACTAAATTCATTATATACTTGTATCTCTAATAGGAGGAGGTAGTTACTACAAGAGGTATACCCGTTTACTCCATCTATTCGTAAATCGATAATGCTACAGTGCCATCTCTAACGGTAGATTTCCGGCATACTAGAGTCATTAATTCACATATCTTGGATCTCCATACCTACACGTCTTATTCTATATGGAGAAACATTCAATAAACAGTATATGACCTATATAGATCCTTATACGGTTTTGATTGTATTTGTCATCTCATATTATAGAATAGATTATATTTGTATCTTAGCTCTGAGCTATCGAATTGTATCCAACGTAAGACTTAGTTTAATTACTACCGAGAAAAAAGAATCCAGTTTTATAGATTCGGTGCGACTAATTATGATTAAACATTGTCACCGTCCTAATGTGGGGAGATGGCTTATCCTTAAATTCGGTTAAAGTCGATTCCCTCTGGATTCTACTGCGGTGTAATTCCAGTTATAGGAGAGTCAGCGATATAACGTGTCACTTTTTAGGTATCCTTGTACCCGCACATGTGAAGATATTACTATTTCTCTTAACTTTCCTAACCTGTGAGAGTGCAGCAACAGCCACAATGGGGTTTATATTCATTATTTGAAATTTAGTTAGAAGTAGATGCCCCAACTTTGTAAACGTCAGCTTGAGTTAATATTGGTGTATTTCACCAAACCAATAGATTTAACGAAGTAGGATGAGTACTAAATTGCAATCCCACAGAGTAAGAATATAATTAACCATACTCTGTTTACAGCAGGTAATGCTGTGTTTGGTAGTATATAGTCTCGGCAGTATACCAATACACGCTATATTGATTGGACCTCATGTATGTTACTGAGTACCCTTTCCTCTGTAGAAAGTCACTAGCACCTAGAGATTTAAGCTGCTACCGGTGATAGCACGCCAATAATAGATGTGCTATCGGGATTTACGACACGGGGGTTTTGGGAGTGGTCGAGAACATGGGAACTGACTAATATCGTGATAGAATGCGTCACTGGCGTCTAAGAGTAGGCATGCACGACGCAGTGTACGTCGTGTAAAATGGACTTTATGCTAGATGATACAAGTAACTCTCGCTCACGTGAGTCGAGCAACTGGAAGAGTAGCCTACCAGTTCACATATTAGCCAGCGCACCAATATCTAGAGGGCAGTGCTAGAAGCAGCACCATGAATTGATGGTGTGTATGATTGAAGATTCAGCGTATAAGGATCTATTACGCTTGTTGCAATGCTTGGGATGATATGATTCACAGAGAACACGTAAACAGAAGCACATATATACATCCGAAATCTGGCAGAGTATGAAGAACCATTCAACCGACCAGATTGATGACATCGCAGAGACACACAAGCCTCACATATTCTTTTTGAGTCTATTTCAGTATAACTGAGTTCCCTCTTTTTCTGTGCGTTATCTCTGTTAGATAAAGAGACAAGAATGAGTTTCTCCTGTAATTCATAGACTGGGATGTCCAAGCTGTCCTCGTCAGTCTCTCTCTATGATACATCGTTAGCTAGATCCACCCTACATGCGCTAGCCACCAGCAGTGGCTAAAAATCACAATTACCAATACACTTGCAGATCTGTTAACGAGGACATAAAAACACAGTTCATGGTCCAATTTTATAGGACCTCGTGAAACAACATTTATCTAGAGAATAATGGCTCAGTATACAATTGCAGCGATCTTGCATTTAATAGAATAATAATAATAGTATGCCATTAGGTGCTCTTTCTATCTTAATATATCTTCTATTTAGGCAGTAGCCGCCACCTACTTAAGACATTCAAGTTAGGAATTCTTGTACTCGCACACCTAAGTAATAATAAGACTTGATATATTCTATTCATTTGCCTCAAGTTAGTCTATCGTTTGGTAATATTGCCACATTACACGGAAGATAATATATGTGATTAAATTTTTGAGTACCACATATAATCGTGGTACCTTGGAGCGAGATCACGATGTCCATATATACTACCCAAGTAGCATTAGCCATCACGAATTTTGCCATTTATTCTCTCTGCTCTCAGCTCTCACATGCTGCTAATAACGAAGTACACTTAACACAAACACTAGGTGACATTGGACAGGCGAGAGTAGATGACACAATAGAGAGAGAATCTGAGCTATATCCGAAGGGCATGTTTGAAATTGTCTTAGGATTTTGCTATCTGAATCCCACACTTAGATAACCACGAGACTGGAATCGGATATTCGCCTCAGAGATCTTTAAGGCCAGTGCGTACATGACATTTTGAGCGCATAGAATTATCACATGTGGCCGCCCCCTACAATGTTCACTGAAATATAAGAGACACTAGGTTGCAGAGAGTCTATTGTGATAACAGCTGAATGTCACATGTAATTCATGAGGACTAATATCAGTATACCTGGAGTATTTGGCATGTTTTTTACAGTGATTTCCTTTGTTTTTGCTTGAAGTGCATCAAGCCCACTTCTCCTTAAGCACTTTTATAGAGTGTGGTATAGTATACCTCCTTACTGTAGTCTGTATTTGCCCCTTTTAACATATTTATCATAATAATATCCGATGTTTAATATAAATTTGCGAGTATAGGTCATGTTGCTATGTCTTGAGTATATATACACCATTCAAAATATACTCGTACAGTGCCTCAGATATAAGAAAATTGTCTATATCACAAACTATCATAGATTGAAATTGCTATTTAATATGTAATATGGTCTCTATCCTGGTTGCCGCCGAGAGGGGTCCATTCGGAGGTAATTGCTTGTGCCTAACGAGATGGAAAGTAAAATGCTCTCCAATGGTTGTTACAGCCCAATAACAATGCAAAACAATGCAGCTAGGGGATTTACAAAAGCCCTACAGTTTGAAAATAAAAACGATGCCCTATATGTCTAATTATAAAATAAAGAGCCACACTGATTGGGCACAGATGGTAAAAACATGTGATATCGCCAGAGATGTTCATTACTACCACCATGTGGTGCTATTTAGCATCAGCCTAATTCACACAGTCCTCTCTAAGGAAGCCGTGGTCAAGTGTCATGGAAGATATGGTCGGGAGTAAAAGGGAACTGTAAAGGAAAACATACAAAAGAGAGAGACCTGGCAAATGACTATTAGAGTTCTAGTCACATTTCAGTTTGGTCACAAGAAGGCTTACTTCCTTTTCTGTAGAACTGTTTAAATCTTTGCCCAAATTGAAATGAAGAATAATATAAATCTGCTACAGACAATCTACACCATAGATGATATTAGTTCTAAGAGTACTATTTTTACTTTGCTTACTAATTTCAGTTATGGTGGTTTTGAGATTCATGCCCCAAGCCTCATAGTGTATGAAGGATTCTGAGAGACTAGGACATGACTGCTATGACTAAATGTGCATATCAATTGCACAATAGAGAACGACAGAGACTAGTCATGTTTCTTACACTAATGGAGAGGAAGAAGGTATCTTAGTCATGATCAGTAGGAAAACGTACTTACTGATTGATCTTTATACATACAAGAGGCTGCAACATCTTTACTCAACTTAGCTAGCGTGTCACTTATAAGCAACCAATTCAGGTTAACTAGCCTTTATCAAATGCATCATTATGTAGTTGATATATGAAATAGTATTGAAGAAATGTAAGAGGAGCCTTTAATTGAGTTCAAGTTCAACACTGGGAGCTGTGGCCCTATATGGTGGAAGCCAAGTGTAATCACTCGTGTAAGATATCTATGAGGTCACACTTATCGGTGTAGCGCAATCCTTTTTTGCGAAGATATGCACAGCAAAACGACAGCTATGTGTAAGGATAAGGGTACAGTGCATCTGCTGGTATTCCAGCATAAATACAGAGACTATTAACAATTGGTGCTGGATGGGAGCAGGATCTCTCTCACATATTCCGTTGACCTGTAAGATGGACAGTTGAAGTAACGTAATCTGCCTAAAACCCATCACTGATTAATTAGGAGAAAAAAACTTCGGGCATACTATGAAGGCACACAATAACTGCATTGTCAATTTTTCCATAATTACATAGTTCAAGTAGCTGATAAACAGGGTGATGAGATTGAAGAAAGTCACGTCGAAGTCTCATGAGTCACATACTAACTGTTCAAGCAGCCAAGCCGAAGTTAAGCAGCATCATGACACCTTATGAGCGCGAGAGGAGTGACTAATCGGGCAAACTAATACTCAAACAGATGCAAACACCTCGAGCAAGTATACGCTCATTCCAATGTTAAGGCTCTAGAGCATATAAATCAGCTACTCATCTCCCACGAATTATACACATAGAGTGTGGAATATATAAATAAAGCATCAAAATATATGCACCTTCATCTAGAGTGTTCTGAATGTTCAATTAAATCTCAATTCCAGGCCCTCCTATAGGCATTACACAGAAATCTTGCTGCCCTTACCTCACATCACTAGGAAGGGCAATTCCCCAAACCTCACTGCCCTCACCATGAGAACCCCTACCCAACATCCCCCCGGCAGGGCAATTCCCCAACCTCACTGCCCTAACCGTGAGGAACCCCCTACCCAACATCCCCCCGGCAGGGCATTCCCCAACCTCACTGCCCTCACCGTGAGGAACCCCTACCAACATCCCCGCAGGGCATCCCCAACCCCCTCACTGCCCTCACCGTGAGGAACCCCCTACCCAACATCCCCCGGCAGGGCATTCCCAACAACCCCCTCACCCCCCCTACCCAACATGTCCCCAACCCCCACTGCCTCACCGTGAGGAACCCCCTACCCAACATCCCCCGGCAGGGCATTCCCCAACCCCTCACTGCCCTCACCGTGAGGAACCCCCTACCCAACATCCCCCGGCAGGGCATTCCCCAACCTCACTGCCCTCACCGTGAGGAACCCCCTACCCAACATCCCCCGGCAGGGCATTCCCCAACCTCACTGCCCTCACCGTGAGGAACCCCTACCCAACATCCCCCCGGCAGGGCATTCCCCAACCACCCTCACCGTGAGGAACCCCCTACGCCGCTTCAAATGGAAGTTCTGTTCCTCTAATCTATTAGGACAGGACTCTGACATTACACCTGTTAAATATCATTGCCCAGTCTCTACGTCACCTGTCAGCCCTCAACGACATCCATCCTGTTCCCCTTTCCGGTCTTCAGGGAAAGGAAAGGCACCAACCCTAATTGTGAGTAAAAGAGCCAGCTCTTGGTGCAGGCACCCAAGCCCAGACTGTCAATGTCTATATGGAAATCTCTATATTCTTGCAAATTCCAGAAAAGCTGCCATAGACAGCCACTATATATAGGGCCTGTGATGGGCTATTGGGCCTTTAAAGTATTTGAAATGCCAAGGCATTATAAACATGCAGACACAGTAAGCCTGGTCAGTGTTGGGTTAGGGACAACATAGGGTCAGCTGTGGCTAAAAGCAGGATGGTGGTGGTTCAATACTAGCAATACTAGTTCCTACTGATCATAAGAACAGGGCCGACAATACGGCGTAGGCAGAAGAGGCCTAGGGTGCAATGGTGAGGGGGTGATGGGCACCTAACTCTGTTGCCTACATTCACCTAATTCAGTTTATGATGGATGAAATGGTAGAGTGCCAAGGAACCAGAGGTGTGAGCAACCAGGCTGGGGTCAGACAGCAGAACCTGCAGTTTATAACCGACAAAGAAATGAACCTATGGTGAAATAAAGAAAAGAAACACCCACCAAACCCACATAAGAAACAAGATTTATAACCCTCTAAACAGAATCAGAGGAAGCAGTGCTCATGTTGCAAAACCAGAATAGCGAGCAGCCGGAAGGCAAAGATGCTTTAGTGGGTCAAATAAAAAAAAAACAGCAGTAGTGTCTATTTATAATAGCAAATCAAAAATAATACATCTCAGTGCTCCCTGAAAACATAACAACAATAGACCAGACGTCAGCGTAAGCAAAAGAAGCTGGTGCAGTTTTCTGAACAAGAGAATGAGGCTAAAGAGCCATTCAGTGTTATTGTTTACACTTGTCAATGTGTATGAGCAGACTACTCTCACATACCGGCTCAGCTGGAATCTGTTGGGTTTCATTCTATTGTTTCCACTTTCCAGGCAAAGATGTTGGCCAGTTTTGTCTAACTGGTGATGGAAATATGTCTGGTGGGTACCCAGTGTTAGGCTGCTTCAGACTGGCCACTTTAACTATGTAAACTATTGAGCAACAAAGACTGTGAATAAAAGACACTTACCCCTGGGGGGAATTCACAAAAGTGGAGAGAGCCCTTTTTTGGAGTAAAAGTGGTGGAAAAACTGGTGGAAAACACTTTCTCCAGATTCACAAACAGAAATCCGCCTAAATTCCGACTCAACCACCACTTTCTCGTTTTTGGTGAAAGAAAGACAGTTTACAGACACTTTTGTGAATTTGTCGTTTAAACCACATTTATACAACGTTTTAACAACATTTTTCCCCGACATTTTCAAAATGGAGTAAAGCTCAGTGTAACTGTCAGACCAATTCTAAGCTCTTCTGTTTTGTTTCCCCCAGTCTCCATTTCATACCTCTGGTAGGGGCCCCATTGGGGGATCAGTAACATATTAATGGGGATTAGCAGCCTATTGTGAGGGGACAAGTTTCTGTCTCACCCTAGTACAATAAGTGCAAAAGTCTCATTAACAATTTATAAACAAGTAAAACACTGATTAAAAAAAGTTAAATTTTTATCTTATATATAAAAAGTGTTTACCTCACATTTGCATGATTATGCTAGTTTTAGCTTAAAGGACAATGAAAGGTTAATATACATTAAAAGTAAGTCTAAAGGCATTCTTTTTAAGTACTTACTGCATATCTAAATTCCCAGATCCCTGCTTGCTTCTCTGAGATATGGTGCTGGCAGCCTACAGCAGTGTGAAGCCTACAGTGACATCACTGAAATCTCTCTCCCCTTCCTGTAGGTGCCAGCGGCAGCCTTCCTATTCTCTGAGCATGTTGGTACCTTGATCCTGTCTGCTGTTCTGAGCTACACATACCCACCAGCCAATCAGAAGCGGATCTGCCAAAGGGGAGGGGGGGAGGGAATGAAACACATGTGCAGTATGAAGCAAGGAGGGAAAGGAAGGGAGAATACCTTTTTAGAGATGGCTGCCTGTTCTAGAAAATGTGAGTAAGTGTGACTGAGTAAATATTTGATTAGGTGAGCCAAAAGTGTGGCGTTTTTACTAAACAATAGGAGGACTATTGGGCACTATGCTTTTTACATTTTGAGGCAATAATAACATTTTGTGTGAGTATATTGTAAACATTTTTATTAGTAAAGCCTCTCAGGCAAATGTTTAGTTTTAGCAGCAGTGCCCCCTCTTTAATCACTTCACTGACATTTGCCCCAACTAATCTGTGCCCCCATAGCATGTCCTGAACTACAGAGCTGCCTGACAGCATTGGTCCCCACCTGTTCCCAGCAGCCATCTTGGGGATCAGCAAACAGCACATACACACTGGCACCCAAACTGGGATATTGGGGTACAGGGTCGGACCGGCCCAACAGGGCGCTGGATAAAAACCCGCTGGGCCCTAGTCCTGTTGGAGCTCTATTCACCGGGCATGTTGGTGTGGGGGCCGGATTGCTGCTGCCCAGTAATGAGTAGGGGATAGAGAAGAAGGTATTTAGACCCTTAAATCTTGTTACAGAAGTGGAATTACACAGAAATATAGGAAACATTAGAAAGCCCAGATTGTCCTGAAACAAATGATGTATAGTTTCCCTGGGCAAAGTAAAATTACCCCTCAGGAAATGCCCCAAAGTGAAATGGCAAATGGCAAACGAAATGCAAAATCCTGCAGGTAAAATCCTTACCCCGAGGCTCCTGTAGCTGTGGGACTGGGTTCATAAAAAAATTAATAAAAAAAATGTCGGGAAAATGACAAAATCTGGCTAGTAAAGAGTTAATCTCAAGCTGCAGGCATACCTTCAGTTCTCTCAATAGTGCTCTTAAGTCTCCCCATATTTCACCTATTCAGAAGATCTGAAGCCAATCAAGAAGAAAAAACACTGAGCTGTGTAAAGCGGATTCCCATAATGCCTCGCTCCTCCATTGACTGTGTGACCGGGACACTGAAGGCGGCGCATGCGCTCTGCTCATTTTCAGTGTGACAAGCAGGCGCGCTCCCCCTCCCCTGTGACATGCAGACAGCCGAAGCACAGGCAAGCAAGCAACGGGGAGCGAGCGGGAGGGTTGCAATCGGGGTGCTGTTCGCGGGAGAGGTGCGAGTGGGGGCCTGTTCGATCGCCGGGAGGGGGTGTGTGAGCGGGGGGGGGGCCTGTTTAATCGAGCGCGGGAATCCAAGATGGTGGCCGTGAAAGTTAATCCCAATTTTTGGGAGAAGTAAGCATTATTTTAAAAAAATTAATTTGGCGATTTGCTATGGACAAGGGGCTCTACACTATGTTAAGGGCTCCAGTAGTAGCCTTTCCTTGCTCTTTAAAAGACAAATTCATAAAAGTGGAGATAGAGGTTTGTGAATTAGGTGGAAAATCTGACAAATCTATCTCCACTTTTATTTTGTCTCAATATCATCACTCTTGTGAATTCCCCCCATAAGAGTCAATAATCCATGCACAGCGGCTGCAGGGAAACAAAGAGGAACAGACAAAATGGTATGATCTGTGCACTAATGTATGATCTGTACTGCTTATGCAATGTGTTTTCTCCCAACCTATAGCATTACACATACTTGGCTGCAGGGAGTTTGACTCTTTGCCCACCCAGAGCTGGTACCGCGCCACTACTAGTCTGGCTGTATTTGAGAACAGGGGCTGTAAGATTGATGGGTCTGAGTACTTGACCATACGAGGGTGAGCTGTGTTTGGAAACTGGAACTTAGATGGACACCAGGATTGCCCAATAGGGTTGTACACAGGGACTTGGTTTGGGACAATGCACCACATACATTACTGTTTTATATGCTGAATTATGAACTGTCCACTACTGTATATCTGTTATTAGATATTTCACTTACCGTATATACTCGAGTATAAGCCGAGTTTTTCAGCACCAAAAATGTGCTGAAAAATTCGGCTTATACTCGAGTCGGATTAAAAGCAGATTTTCAGAGAGGTCTCACTTGCCTGCAATCGCGATTAATATTCCAGGGGGGCACAGTTGCCCCAGGCCTGAAAGATCGTGGATTTAAAGGAGGCCCCTTTAAAGTGTTACACTCCGTTGGCTCATTGGTGGTCAGCGGGTAATTTTATTGGTTGCGCCCCGTGCATACCTGTGACGTCAGCACGCATGGGGCGCAAACTTATAAAAGATCTGAGCTGCAAAATTAGAAAGACGGGGGAAACAGCGGCCGGACTCAGGCGGAGGCAACACGCAGGTGGAGGCAGCACGCAGGCGGAAGCAGCAGCAGCAGCCGGACGCAGCAGGCAAGCAGGGAGGCAGACAGGCAGGCGAGCAGGAGAGGCGGGGAAGGATGTTGTGGGGAGCTGGGGGATGTTGGGGAGAATGCTGGGGGGAGCTGGAGGATGTTGTGGAGAACGCTGGGGGGAGCTGGAGGATGTTGAGGAGAATGCTGGGGGGAGCTGGAGGATGTTGAGGAGAACGCTGGGGGATGTTGGGGAGAGCTGAATGATGTTGGGGAGGATGCTGGGAGGAGCTGGAGAATGTTGGGGAGAATGCCGGGGGATGTTGGGGAGGATGCTGGGGGGAGCTGGATGATGTTGGGGAGGATGCTGGGTGGAGCTGGATGATGTTGGGAGGATGCTGGGGGAGCTGGAGTATGGTGAGGAGGACGCTGAGGGGAGCTGGAGGATGTTGGGGAGGACGCTGAGGGGGCTGTCATTTTATTTGTATTTATTTTGATTATTGAAATTTAGCAGTTGCTGCTGTATTTCCCACCCTAGGCTTATACTCGAGTCAATAAGTTTTTCCAGTTTTCTTAGGTAAAATTAGGTACCTCAGCTTATATTCGGGTCGGCTTATACTCGAGTATATACGGTATTATGACTATTTGGATACATTGCTATTTGTCTTATTCTTGCAACTTGTCTGCATTCCTTTCTGCTTTTTGAGTTTAAAATGCTATCCAGCTGATGGTCACAGGCTTTCACTATTTTTCTTTCTATTCGAGTCCTCTTCTATTTGTCTTTTAGTCTCTTATTCCAACCACTGCCAAGTTAAATCACAACCAGACAGCTGCTGAAGTTCCTAACTGCAAAGCTGAACATAAAGCTAAATATTTCAAAAACACAAGCTATAAAAAATGAACACCAGTTGCACATATTTATATCACTGCCAACATTACATTGACACTTAATTTTAAGATAAACTACCTTGTTTAAAGGCATAGGTCACCTTTAAATTAAATTTAGTAAGATGTAGAGAGTAGCCAGGGTGTTATTTTCCCTAGCAACCAGGCAGTGGCTTGAATAAAAGATGTATGTATATCTGAATAGAAAGATAAGTGATACAAGTAACAATAACAATAAAATTGCAGCTTCACAGAGTAATAGTTTTTGGCTGCTGGGGTCAGTGACCCCCATTTAAAAGCTGGAAAGAGAAAGAAGGCAAATAACTCAAAAATATAAAGATTATTGAGGACCAATTGCAGTTTCTAGGAATAGCACATTCTATAACATACTTAAAGTTGAACCACCCCCTTTAAAGGAGAAGGAAATTTTACTGCCAATAGATTTGCCACATTAGTGCCACCTAGAACGCTATATTTATGCAGCAGAAAGCTTTACTATGCCTGAGTAAAGAGCCCAAGAAGCTCCCTCTGCAGCTGCCATTTTAGTTGGTCTCAGTAGGTTCCATGCTGCAGCTCTAGCTGCTGGTAGCTCAGATCACACATTCTGTTCGGAGGGGGAGTACAATTTTATGGGAGGGGGAGCAGGAAAAGGGAGGGGGGAAAGAGTAACAATCTAAGCAGATTGGTGCCCCTGGCCCTAAAGATTTTTCTGAGAAAAGGAGGTCTGACACAGAAGAACATGTTTACACAAAAGAAGACAAGAAATCCTGTGTTTCTTTTGATAGAGAAGTCAGTGCAGCTTTTCTGTGAGTGCTTATGGTTGTATTTACATAGACCTTTCTGATAAACTAGTATTTACCTTTCCTTCTCCTTTAATCTTGTCTTAGAACTGCATCAACTCCTTCTTTTGATATTTCCCATTCAGGCAATGCCAGAACCAACATACACCTATAACATACTTAAAGTTGAACCACCCCTTTAAAGGAGAAGGAAATTTTACTGCCAATAGATTTGCCACATTAGTGCCACCTAGAACGCTATATTTATGCAGCAGAAAGCTTTACTATGCCTGAGTAAAGAGCCCAAGAAGCTCCCTCTGCAGCTGCCATTTTAGTTGGTCTCAGTAGGTTCCATGCTGCAGCTCTAGCTGCTGGTAGCTCAGATCACACATTCTGTTCGGAGGGGGAGTACAATTTTATGGGAGGGGGCAGGAAAAGGGAGGGGGGAAAGAGTAACAATCTAAGCAGATTGGTGCCCCTGGCCCTAAAGATTTTTCTGAGAAAAGGAGGTCTGACACAGAAGAACATGTTTACACAAAAGAAGACAAGAAATCCTGTGTTTCTTTTGATAGAGAAGTCAGTGCAGCTTTTCTGTGAGTGCTTATGGTTGTATTTACATAGACCTTTCTGATAAACTAGTATTTACCTTTCCTTCTCCTTTAATCTTGTCTTAGAACTGCATCAACTCCTTCTTTTGATATTTCCCATTCAGGCAATGCCAGAACCAACATACACTTCTCTCTTCCACAGTAAAATCAGATGAACAACAGTGCGATGCTCAGGAAAATTTATTTTGATTTAAGTAAACACAGGCACACAGTATATAATAGGAAAATGAAAGCCAGTAAAACACTAGATATATGTAACCATTACAAATCTCTGGAATCATATATATAATCCCCTATGCATTATAATTAGTAATAACAAGCAATTTTTATGTTAATCCTATCATCTCTGCTCTTATTAATGCCCAACCTATACGATCTTATATATTTCTCTTATTCATGTACAGAATGATCTGGACAGGAGGGATTATAGGAGTGGCAATTAATAAAAGGACAGAGAGGCACATACTTATATGAACTTACTTCTGTTGCCTAATTACCTAATGATTATTTATAAAAAGATAATAGATAGTGATGAGCAAATTTTTTTGCCAGGCATAGATTCTCAGTGAATTTCCGCATTTCGCCATTGCCGAATTGTTTAGCGAAACTTCTGAGAAAATTTGCTGCTGTAAAATTCATTGCGTGTCAAAAAAATTGTGGTCTTGTCAAAATAGGCGTGGGCGTGTCAAACTTGGTGTGGTCGCGTCAAAATAGGCGTGTCCGTGTCGAAATAGGCGTGTCCGTGTCAAAAGGCACGGGCTTGTCAAAATAGGCGTGGGCGTGTCAAAATAGGCATGGGCGTGTCAAACTAGGTGTGGTTGCGTAAAAATAGGTGTGGTCATGTCGAAATAGGCGTGGTCGTGTCAAAATAGGTGTGGTTGCGTCAAAATAGGTGTGGTCATGTCGAAATAGGCGTGGTCGTGTCAAAATAGGCACAAACGCATCAAAATAGGCTTGGTCGTGTCGAAATAGGCGTGGTCATGTAAAAATAGGCGCAAACGCGTCAAAATAGGAGTGGTCACGTCAAAAAAGGGGGGGAATTTTGCTGTTGTTTCGAGAAATTTTCGGAGAAGAAAAATGGACAGATTTGCTCATCACTAATCATAAGCACATAGTATATAATAGGAAAGTGAATGTAAGTAAAACACTAGATATATGTAACCATTATATATCTCTGCAATTATGAAATATATAATCCCCTATGCATTATAATTAGTAATAACGAGCAATTTTTATGTTAATCCTATCATCTCTGCTCTTATTAATGCCCAACCTATACGATCTTATATATTTCTCTTATTCATGTACAGAATGATCTGAACAGGAGAGATTATAGGAGCGGCAATTATAAAAAGGACAGAGAGGTACATACTTATATGAACTTACTTCTGTTGCCTAATTACCTAATGATTATTTATGAAAAGATCTAGTAGAGATATAGGAAGAATTAATCTAATGTATTAAGATTAGCAGGTCAAGGTTCACCCTATGACCAAACAGAACTTCTTTGGTAAATCACGGAAACATATCTGATTTTTCCTTAGTTGGACCATCAACTGAAACTGCGCAGGAATGTTGGCTCACAAGACTTTCAGCAGTTGCCGAGTTTTCATTTGCTGCCTTACACTTCAACCCTTCAAATTTTTTCCTTGCTGCGCCCTAAAACAAATGGAAAGAGGCCAAGATATTAAGTGAATAGGGTTACATAATAAAATGTGCAACATTTGCTACTGGCCAGGGAGCCTTTACTGGTCACCTGTTTAAAAGCAAACATCTTATTGGTTCCTATGGAACAGGATTTCCCTGTTGTGTTGGGACTTGGAATTATTACCTAGTGATGTGCACCAATGTGTGGGCCAACATCCGCACAATATTTGCACATCGCAGGTGCGTTGGGGTTGAGCTCTTCCTGCTGCCCTTTCCCCCTGCAACCTTACTGTGCCCCACTTCTGCCTTTGGCAGCCTCTATTTATAAGCAAGTGCCGGCCCGCCCACCCCCTTTGTGACATCAGTGATGGGGCAGGAGTGGGTGTATAAATAGAGGGAGACTGCCAACACCTAAACCAAATAGCAGCTTTCACCAGGTGGCCATTTCCCCTCTGACATTATCAGAGACATTTACATCTACATACAGCACATGTGCTCTGTAAAGTTCATGCAATGATGAATGCAGGCTTACACAGGCAGAACTTACTTTGATAAAAAGTCCTGCTTGTATTGTGCCCTATAGTGCTTAAACTGAACTCAGGAGAGGGGGTTAGGAGAAAAAACATGTTTCCCCAGCAGAGTGCACAGCTAGGGCAGAGTTTCTATTGAAACCTGCAGTGCCATCTCTTCATTGGCTGTGTGTTGGTAACCTGGAGGAGGCCGAGTGAGTTAGAGGAGGAGAAGGAATCCCAAGTGATTAAGGGAAATACTATTAACCTTTAAACAACCAGAGTTGCAGGTATTTAAAGATTTTAAAGAGGCTGTTTAAAATGTACCTCAATCTGGTAAAGGTTTAACTCTGACTTTAGAATTTTTTAAATGCTTTAAAAACTGAAAAGCTAAAATTAGAATAAAAAAATAAGTATTTTATTTTATTAAGTGTCCTTTGTAATGACATTACATTTGCTCAATGACACTTGCTCCAAAATACTTTGTGTCTGTGTGTCCAATAGCTAATGGTGGCCACTAATGACAGAACAGTATTTTCTGCTGTAAAATGTGTAGGGACCCATAGAGGCCCCTATGGCTGTAAATCCCTACAGGTTCAGTTCCCTTAGTTACTGGGCAGAAGGGAGTGTATCTAAGTGAGTTCATTAACATATGTGTGCTATTGGCTAGCAGGGATGGTGACCACTTCCTGCCTCACTTTGGTATAGTGCTGGGAAAAGGGTGGCACCTTCCTGTTTGCTTCCACCTGAGGAACAGGGTGTTGCTGTGAGTTGAAGTCGGGGAACAGGGCCCCGTGAGGCATTAGTGGCAGGTGTAGCTCCCTTTATAGTACCACTCTAGGGGTGTAAGGCAGTTAGGGCTGAGCTAGAATGAGCAGTTCTGAGCTCCTACATAGGACTGGCAGTTTTGGAGGTATCTCTCCCAGGCCATATTGCCTGTAGTGTAGGGATCCCAGTGAATAGGGAATCAGGATAGAGAATTCCCTACGGGGTTTGGCAGAGGGGAAGTGAGACTCCTGCCAGTCTGCCCGCAGGGGAGTGTCAGTCTGTATTACACTCTGTGTGGGTGTTGCCTGTACCACTGGCCCCTGAAGCTGTATTGTGAGTAACCCTGTGGGTGTTAACACTGTTATTTTGTTTTTTGCAAGAACCTCTGGCTCCCTCTGTTTTATTTTTCATTCTAGTTCACCCTGTCGAAAGCTTGTAAATGTTCTTGAGATTCCATTTTCCAACACACTACTATGAGTTTCAGTATTCTCAAAATATTGTCTTTCACATCTCTACCTGCCAGAAACCCTGTCTGATAAGGGTATATATAAACTAATATAGGTGCCCAGCTGTCCCATTCCTCTGGGTCCTTGTGATTTGATTGTGGTTTATCAATTATTGAATGCGGTTAATGTTAACTTACCAAATATATACTGATTCATAATATAATGCGACGTGCAATTTCTATTCTTCTATGGTGATTTAATATATTGTTCCCATGGGGCCTGATCAGAGCTAATAACTTCTGTCTCCCTAACATTTTATCAATGAAAGATATGTAACTCACCTTGAGAGCCACGACAGCCACTCCAGTAATTATTGACAGTGCAGCGCAAAGTCCAATTTCCACCTTTCTCTCACGTAATTCAGGAAGGAATTCTTCCTCCTCTGAGGCAAATTAGAGAGGCTTCAGATGGGGTTTAGGCAGGTTACATATAGGCATTATGGTTGAACATGATGGACATGTCTTTATTCAACCTAACTTACCACTACTATTAACACAAAATGAGGAATTTATCTAGTAACATATTGGATAAAGGTGGGCAGAAATTTATAGTGGGACTGAGAGGGAAAGATAATAAAAAGGCAAGATAGCCAAATTAAAGGAGTTTTCACCTTTAAATTAACTTATAGTATGTTGTAGACCAGTGATCCCCAACCAGTGGCTCGGGAGGAACATGTTGCTCCCCAACCCCATTGATGTTGCCCCCAGGGACCTCAAAGAAGGTGCCCATTTTTGAATTTCTGACTTGGAGGCAAGTTTTGGAGGCATAAAGACCATGTATACTGCTCAACAGAGCCTCTAGTAGTCTTCCAGTCCCCACTGGGCTACTAATTAACCAATCTTAGTTCTTATTGGTCACCTACTAGAAATGCTTTTGTGCTTGTATTGCTCCCCAGCTTTTTTTTCATTGAAATGTTGCCCACGGGTAAAAAAGGTTGGGGGATCTCTGTTGTAGACAGTAATACTCTGAGACAATTTGCAATTGGCCTTCATTTCTTTGGTTATTTAACCTTTTGTTCAGCAGTTCTCCAGTTTGGAATTTGCTATTTACCCTAGCAACCAGGCGGTGGTTTGAACGAGATATGGGGATATGAATAGCAGAGGGACTGAATAGAAGAATAATACTGTGTAAAAAGTGGAGTAAAACATTACTGGTGTTATTGCTCAAAGCAGCCAATCAGATGCTTTGCTTTTCTAACTGTTGAAATCTAATTGCTGATTGGTTGCCCTGGGCAACGTAAGTTGAGAAGAACTGAGCATGCCCAGGAGCCAAGAGCCAAAGTAAATTCCCGAGGGAGGGGGCCTAGTGGGTTACAGGAGGAGAAGGAAATCTAAGTCATTTAGGGGATGCTGCAGCCTTACTTACTTTTGAACAACCAGAAGGCAGATATTTAAAGATTTCGGAGGGGGGGGGGTTTACATGTCCTTTAAGCTCCAGTTCTTCTCAAGCTATGATATTATTACAAACGATTGCTTACGGGGGTGCTGGATTGCCTTGCAATGAGATCAGTGACATTTAAGTAAATAATTGTACATTCACTTCATATCTCCATAAAATAAGGTTGGGGATGTTAATGAAATCCTATTCAACAAAACTTTTTTTTCATGAAATACAAAAAAAAAGACTGTAAACTGCACCCTTCCTTTGTAATGTATACATATTAAACTCAAAAACAGATAACCATTTAATTAACAGTTGCACAAAATACTCTTAGAATTTCAAATATAACAGTTCTGCTTACCTGGTCGTGGGAGGACACACTCAATTATCTCGTCACTGACGGGGTTGGAGACAAGGGCGGTGAATGTGCCGGTGTCAGTACTGGGTACAGTGAGAGTCTTGTTACTGTCACTCAGCTGGTGTCTCTCAGGCAGGGCTCCCCCGTTCCATGCCAACTGTCGCCTCTTCCCCACTGTAGGAAACACTCAGAATCGTTTTCATCCCTGATTCATCAAGGTTAGAAGTTATGTTGGACACAGAGACTGGATCTGGGGAGGGAAAACATTACAGGAAAATCTCAATTATCATAAAAAATAACCTAACCCAGGGTTTCATTTAACTGTAGGGTAAGTTTTTTTTTAATTACGGTAAACCTTTTCTATGTAAGCTATAGGGATACACATATCGCCATTGTTAATATCCCCTTTACATTTGTTGCTATCTGCATATTTTTTGTTGCCACTTTGCTATCACATTGTTACTCAATGACATATGAAATGCACTGTTCAGCACAGGAACCCTTAGGGCTGGGATCCCCAACCTTTTATACTAGGGAGAAAAAAGTGAAACATGTTGGTGAGCCACACAAGCAATGAATAAGCTTCTTTGGGAATGCCAAATAAGGGCTGTGATTGGCTATTTGGTGGCCCCATGAGGCCCGCTGGACATTCTGCTTGGAGTTAAACTGTCTCTTTGCTTCCAAAACTTGTCTCCAAGCCAGAAATTTAAAAATGGCACCTACTTTAGGGCCACTGGGAGCAACATCAAAGGGGGGAAGGTGCAAAATATGCTGCCCCCGACCCACTGGTTGGGGATCACTGCCTTAGGGCCCTTTGTCCTATGTATTTTTTAGTAGAACAAATTTGCTCTATTTGAGAAAAGCCTGGAAACTTTTCATATGTAATGTATTCCTAAACATCTTACACATGGGGGCTGATTTACTAACCCACGAATCCGACCCGAATTGGAAAAGTTCCGACTTGAAAACGAACATTTTGCGACTTTTTTCGTATGTTTTGCGATTTTTTCGGATTCTGTACGAATTTTTCGTTACCAATACGATTTTTGCGTAAAAACGCGAGTTTTTCGTATCCATTACGAAAGTTGCGTAAAAAGTTGCGCATTTTTCGTAGCGTTAAAACTTACGCGAAAAGTTGCGCATTTTTCGCGTAAGTTTTAACGCTACGAAAAATGCGCAACTTTTTACGCAACTTTCGTAATGGATAGGAAAACTCGCGTTTTTACGCAAAAATCGTATTGGTAACGAAAAATTCGTACAGAATCCGAAAAAAATCACAAAACATACGAAAAAATCGCAAAATACCGATCATTACGAAAAAACGCAATCGGACTCCATTCGACCCGTTCGTGGGTAAGTAAATCAGCCCCATGTAGTGTAATATTTAGCACTTAACTAAAGACATCACACACACACAAACAGTTTGGAACTCCTGAAGGCACAGTTTGTTACCATGATAGCTAGAATTCTGGGCAATAGCCATAATGATTGGATCTGACAAAAAATGAAGAGGAACTAAGGCTCCTCCCATGTCTTCATTTGCCAGTGCACCAGAGAGTGCATACATCAGCCAATCAAACTTTTATGTCTGGAAATACCAAATATAATTCAATAGGATGGTCTAGATCAGATAGTGACTGCTATGTGGTTTCAAAAGTCAAAACCACCAGTGCATTAAAGAGAAGGGGACAGCCAGAAACTGCACTGCACCCAATGCAGTTGCACATAGCAACAAATCAGAATATCTGCTTTTAAAGTCTAAAGGTGGCCACACACGTGGCGATTTGCGATCTTTCGTGCAAAGATCGTACAATCAGCCACAAACCATTCAGGGCTGAAACGGCAGATAAGGAGGTAGAAACAATAGGATTTCTACCTTCTTCTGCCAATTCAGCGCGGAAGGTTTCGTACGATATTATCGGTGCGTGTATGGCCAGCTTTACTTGCTGCAGACTGAGTAAAACTAATTGCTAATTGATTACTATTTGTAATTGTACTGGTTCAATTTAAAACATATTATCCCCAATTTAACAAATTAGTTTTGTGTGCTTCTTTACATGGCAAGTGAATTTTACATAAAGATACCCGTTAACCAAGGTCATGGGAACTTTACTTGCATCCTACTTAGAGCCACAGATGACTTACCCATAACCAAGCATGATGTTTTTCTGGACCCACACCTCCTTCTTTGTGCCTTGAAAAATCAAGTCGTAGTCACCAGTATCACTCTTCATAGCATTTTTGATGATGCAGCAGCCAGTGGATATGTTCACTTGCAGGCGCTCTCTGTTGAAGTCATGGTAATGAATGGATTTTTCTGGGCAAAAATAATCCAAAATAGGGACACCAACTGCCCGATCCAGAGTGTATATGCCGCTCTTGTCACATTTCAGACCACAGAGCTCGATGTCAGAGGACACAGCCACCGAGAGTTCCTTAGTAACGGCAGTATCCGCTTGAGACAGAAAAAACAAACAACCAGGTTTAGGGCATACAAACAATGTACAAGTTACCACTTCCAGTTTTTTTTGTACACACCTATCAGCTTTAGGAACATCAGACATAACTGGAGTGGGCTTGCTTATATAAATCATCACGAAAGCCAGTTTTGCTGGTGACAGATGTGGGTTAGATCAGGGTGGGGAAGGTCGCAAGGGCTGATGGTGAGTCAGGTCCGCCAACCGCCACTAGAGTTGGAAATAGTGAGTCTGAACCTGACCAAAACACGGGGTTCAGGTCTAACTGCACATCTCTAATAGACAGTTAGGGTCATTAATATTAATGTGCAGGATGGCCCAAACCCACGTGAAAAAAACTACTCTATCAGGCAGGTATTGGGCCAAACTCAGCCCTGGCTGCCTGCACTCTCAGCATTCCAGTATTCCTCCCCCAGCTGCCTGCTCATTGTCTATTTATATACTTGTGTATTTTGGTCCAGCTTTTTATCATTGTATTAATTTATTGAAGGTTCATCCTGGGTACATGCTGACCAACTAATCCTGTTCTTTATTCACTGCTATGAGAAATAATATAAAAGTGTAAAGCACCAACCAATGTAAATTTGTAAGGAAAAGAAACAGGTAGATGAAGACATATAAAGGACCAGGAAAAGCTATTTCCCATGGGGAAGGGGTGCCAAAATGTGTGGAACGCCCCTTGAATTCAATTTTCCCTGGACCTTTTAAAAGAAAAACTCACCGGCCGGGGGGGGTTTTGGGGGGGAAGTGCCCACCAACATCACACTGTACATCCACGGCTTGGGCTTGTACAGTACAATAAGATTTTCTGATTTCACTCTACTGTGCAAATGTCAGTTTAAACCAGCAGAAGGGATGTCTGGGAAAGGAAAATGTTTTCCCCCGGGACAGTGCACAATTTTGGGGAAACCTTAGCAACTGGATTAACTGCCGGAGCCTAACATATTGCCACCCACCAGTGAATCTTACTTTTCCTTCCTTTAAAGTCAAAATCTACAAGAGGGACATTGAAATATATTTAGAAACTAATGTATATGGCAAGCATTGAACTAAGCTGACATTTTTAAAGGGCAAATTTATCATCAACTTTTTTTTTTATCAGCACTGTTGGTTCTGACCCTTAAAGGGGCAATATACCCCATTTTTCAACATGAATATAGATGCCTAATGTTTTAATTAGAAAGTATCTACATTTTTGGTCATCACACTCTATCTACTTCCTGATCCCAAAGAGCAAAGTTAAACAAATCAGCAGTTCACTAAGAAGCTTCTGTATAAACAAACCCTTCCCTTCTCCCAGCTACAGCCTACCTTTTTTTTAGATGAAGAGATGCTCATTTTACAGAGGCTACTAGTTTGTTTGTCTTTGCTCTTTAGGATCAGGAAGTTGAATGTGGCTTTAGTTTTTTTCAAAGTTTAACAAATATTGTAGATATGTCCTAATCAAAACAAGAGGAAAAACTTATGCTCGGTACAAATCCTATTTATTGAACCAATGTTGAAAAAGCGGGTGTATTGTCTCTTAAATGCAATGTAGTAAACCAGCTCTCCTCTTCCAATTCCCAGTTGTGTGTGGTTTTTCACAGATCTGTTAATAACTGGCCTCTGAGACATTGTTTCAAGAGTCAGTGTAAACAATAGAAAGAGATGGTCAATTGCAATTATATTGACAAAAAACCCGTGAAAATTTGTAATTACTGTATACCTGTAGTTGCTTCGAATTACATGCAACCAGAAAAATTGGGTGGATTGGGGAATACACCTGCTAGAATCAAGGCAGACACATTTCTACACTGGGTTTAACCTGGTCACACTGAAAGAAATTACAGACATACTAGTGATGTTAGGGGGTAAAAAGGACATTATCAATATGAGATGGCAGACTTGTCCTTTACTACAAGCTGCTGAAATGGGCAGAAACCAGAGAACAGAGACAGGGTGGAAAAAACAGGTAACTGATATGATTTAAAGAAAGAGATGGGGAGAGAGCAGGGAGGGAAAGATGTCACAGAAGGTCAGCACTCACAAAAGGAAAAGCTGTCTATAAAACCATATAGTAAGGAGGTACTCACCGACTACCACATGTGAAGATGCAATAAGAAAACATAAAAACCATGTTATGTCTCTCATAAAAATGAAAAGCCCCTTCAGTTTATGCGCTATACCATTGGTACCTAGGTAAAAGAGGTGAAAAATGGAAAAAATACTGGATCAATGTCCCAGGAAACCAAATATATTTTTGTGCTTAGAACCTGCACCTATGAAGAACCCTGTAATCTCATTCGCAGTCCGCAGACCAATCTGAATATAATTCACTTTTTGACCATTAGCAGGATAATTCTGCGGCTTTCTGCCCTTGTACTTGGATGACCCTGGCATTATAAGTTTTGATTATCGAATGTCCTGCCTTAGCACAAAGGAAAAGAGGACATCACCTTGCAGGAAACATTAGCTGAAGGCGTGTGAGTAAATATGGATCGGAAGGTCTGAGGCAAACTATCTTGAATCAAATATGGTTTCATCATACTCTACCCGTTAATCTAGTCTAGCTGGATGGTATTATAGTACCTATCTACTGGACAGTGAATGGAATACAATGTCAGTAAGTACACTACAGAATTGTATGTCAGTTATTCATGTACTGTACTTTTAAATGAACTCTTAGTATGCTGTAGGCAGTGATATTCTGAGATATCTATTCAAGTTTTTGGACTGGAGAATTAACACCAATTTGTAATTTTAGCAGCTTTCTGGTTACTAAGGCTGCATTTACCCTAGCAACCAGGCAGTAGTTTGAGTGGAAGACTGTAACATGAATAGGAAGATAAGTAATAGAAAGTAACAACAACTATAAAATTGTAGCCTCATAGAGCTATAGGTTTTTGGCGGCCAGAATCAGTGACCCCTCTCTGGAAAATGGAAATAGGCTGAAGGGGAAGATAAAGAATTAAAAATGATAATAAAAACATAATGAACATTTGAAAAAGTTGCTAAGAGCAGGGCACTTTATAGCTTAAACTAGCCCTTTATGTACAAGCATGCTATGTCAGTGATTCAGGCACCGTCATACTATGGCGTCCGTTTACTAAAGTGCATTAAAATTAGTTGCTAAATTTATAGACAGAATAAAACGCCAACTATGTTATCGCCAGTTTACTAAAAGGCGACCTTTATGTAGTGGCATTTATTCATTTTTTCGCCATAAAATTCTCAAGGGGACAGGAAATATCCCACAACCCACTATTTTTTTTATGTATGTGTATGATTCTATTGGCAGGGGCTTGGTTTCATAGTGATTGGCTATACTCCGCATTTAGATGATGCAAACAGGTTGGTAAAAATTTTTATATTTCCTTTGTTTAGATTCTATTTGCAGAGTGTAAGTTCACTCAATCAAGTTTATAAAGTTTTTAAGAAGCATTTTTGTTTTTGATTTCTATTTTATTGGCAGGGTGTAAAGTTCAAGAAAGTTGCTCTAGTTTTGAAGAAGTATATCTGCCCATATATTTGTCATTAAAAATTGGCATAATAAACACCATAAAAGGAGAAATATTCGCAAACTAAAATTAACGCAAATGATCGCAGTGATTTCCACACACATCGCTGTTTAGTAAACTTTGACACTGCGAATATTCTCTGTGATAACCTGCAGAAAGTCATAGACAATTTTAATGCAATTTAGTAAACGGACGCCTATGTTAGTAACTACGGGAATCTGTGAATTTAGGATAGTGGGAGGATTCATGATTAAATTAAAGGGGACCTGTCACCTTAAGAATTAATTCCAAATTGTTTTCTATTGTGTTTGTCAAGCAAAATAAACTTTACTTACACTATATAAATTATTTTAATCTTATATTCTTCAGCCTTGGAATTCACAATTGCAGCAAGCAGGCAGGGGCCATTTTGTGGACACTTATCAAAGCAGGCATTGCATCCTGCCAATATCTTGTTTCTGTGCCAGTATGGGGGGCCCTGATACCCATGTCCATGCACTGGTTACACAATTACATGGTGCAAAGGGAGGGGGAATGTTAGGGGTGCAGCAACATCTAAAAAGTTCTGAATTAAAAGTAAAAGTAACTCTCTGCCCCACCTCTATGCCTAAGGCATAGAGGCGGGGCAGGCATTATATGATTGACAGCTGGGATTTTTAAATGCTTTTATAATGGTTATGGATGTGGTAATAAAAAATTATTTTGGGTTTCTTGTTTAATTTGAAAAGGGCTTTTATTATACAGCTTTTTATGTCTGGGTGACAGGTCCACTTTAAATACAGTCATGTGACTACTGTGTCAGTGACTGCATATTATGTCAACATAGTCAATAGTATGTAAATAGTAACTACATATTATGTCAACAACGATTCCTATCTTTTGGCCAGTTGCTGGCAATTTAAAACAAAATTGCGTGTTCCTTGCAAGATGATTCTCAGCTCTAAGTACAGATTTCCTGCATTAAAATGAATGCAGAACCTTCTAAAACCCACCTTCTGACTGGGAGTTCCATGAAAATTTGTCGATTTTTCTGTTATTTCTTTTTATCATTTGGCCTGGGGAAAAAAATACACAATACAGTCAAATACAGTAAAAATGAATTGTGTTCTGCATTACAAAGTTTATTTTAATTTGATTAATTCTACTCTCTGAGTGTACAGTGGTGTGAAAACTATTTGCCCCCTTCCTGATTTCTTATTCTTTTGCATGTTTGTCACACTTAAATGTTTCTGCTCATCAAAAACCGTCAACTATTAGTCAAAGATAATATAATTGAACACAAAATGCAGTTTTTAAATGAAGGTTCACGTTATTAAGGGAGAAAAAAAACTCCAAATCTACATGGCCCTGTGTGAAAAAGTGATTGCCCCCCTTGTTAAAAAATGACTTAACTGTGGTTTATCAATTTCAATTTTCAATTTCAATATCAATTTCTGTAGTCACCCCCAGGCCTGATTACTGCCACACCTGTTTCAATCAAGAAATCACTTAAATAGGAGCTACCTGACACAGAGAAGTAGACCAAAAGCACCTCAAAAGCTAGACATCATGCCAAGATCCAAAGAAATTCAGGAACAAATGAGAACAAAAGTAATTGTGATCTATTAGTCTGGTAAAGGTTATAAAGCCATTTCTAAAGCTTTGGGACTCCAGCGAACCACAGTGAGAGCCATTATCCACAAATGGCAAAAACATGGAACAGTGGTGAACCTTCCCAGGAGTGGCCGGCCGACCAAAATTACCCAAGAGCGCAGAGACAACTCATCCGAGAGGCCACAAAAGACCCCAGGACAACATCTAAAGAACTGCAGGCCTCACTTGCCTCAATTAAGGTCAGTGTTCACGACTCCACCATAAGAAAGAGACTGGGCAAATACGGCCTGCATGGCAGATTTCCAAGGTGCAAGCCACTTTTAAGCAAAAAGAACATTATGGCTCGTCTCAATTTTGCTAAAAAACATCTCAATGATTGCCAAGACTTTTGGGAAAATACCTTGTGGACCGACGAGACAAAAGTTGAACTTTTTGGAAGGTGCGTGTCCCGTTACATCTGGCGTAAAAGTAACACAGCATTTCAGAAAAAGAACATCATACCAACAGTAAAATATGGTGGTGGTAGTGTGATTTTCTGGGGTTGTTTTGCTGCTTCAGGACCTGGAAGGCTTGCTGTGATAGATGGAACCATGAATTCTACTGTCTACCAAAAAATCCTGAAGGAGAATGTCCGGCCATCTGTTCGTCAACTCAAGCTGAAGCGATCTTGGGTGCTGCAGCAGGACAATGACCCAAACACACCAGCAAATCCACCTCTGAATGGCTGAAGAAAAACAAAATGAAGACTTTGGAGTGGCCTAGTCAAAGTCCTGACCTGAATCCTATTGAGATGTTGTGGCATGACCTTAAAAAGGCGGTTCATGCTAGAAAACCTTCAAATAAAGCTGAATTACAACAATTCTGCAAAGATGAGTGGGCCAAAATTCCTCCAGAGCGCTGTAAAAGACTCGTTGCAAGTTATCGCAAACGCTTGATTGCAGTTATTGCTGCTAAGGGTGGCCCAACCAGTTATTAGGTTCAGGGGGCAATTACTTTTTCACACAGGGCCATGTAGGTTTGGATTTTTTTCTCCCTAAATAATAAAAACCCTCATTTAAAAACTGCATTTTGTGTTTACTTGTGTTATCTTTGACTAATAGTTAAATGTGTTTGATGATCAGAAACATTTTGTGTGACAAACATGCAAAAGAATAAGAAATCAGGAAGGGGGCAAATAGTTTTTCACACCACTGTATGTGTATGCTAAAATGTGGGTCCTACACAAACATTACCAGCGCCAGGAATCCACACTCCCTGAGTTGCCCAACTATTGCTGTCTCCAAAGGGCTTCAACAAAAACACTGAAGCACGGGGCAAAAAAAAAATATATTATTCAAATCAAACATTTTAGGTTTATTAAGCATTTTACTTTTTTTTTTACTTTTTTTTAAATGTAATATTACATGTGATTTACTAATATCAGAGAAGGGCCTGTTGTACTGCTTACTCTATTCAGTATAAAAAAACTCTTCTGTAAGCTCCAGCAGTATTAACATAGGCCACAATATCATTAAATATTTCACATTGTTCATTTGGTTTGTTTAGAGGGGTGGTTCACAGTCAGGTAAACTTTTAGTATGTTATGAAATGGCCTATTCCTAGCAAGTTTTCTGTTGGTCTTCATTTTCTATTTTGTTTTTTATAGTTTTTGACTCTTGACTCTTTCCAGCTTTCAAATGGGGGTCACTGACCCCAGCAGCCAAAAAACTGTTGCTCTGTGAGGCTACACTTTTATTGTTACTTTTTAATACAAGGATGGGAAACCCATTATCCAGAAAGGAAGGTCATCTCCTATAGACTCAATTTTAATCAAATAATGATTTGTTTTTTCTCTGTACTAATAAAACAGTAGCTTGTACTTGATCCTGACTAAGATATAATTACCCCTTAATGGGGGCAGAACAGTCCTATTGGGTTTATTTCATGGTTAAATGATTCCCTTTTCTCTGTAATAATAAACAGTACCTGTACTTGATCCCAACTAAGATATAATTACCCCTTATTGGGGGCAGAACAGCCCTATTGGGTTTATTTCATGGTTAAATGATTCCCTTTTCTCTGTAATAATAAAACAGTACCTGTACTTGATCCCAACTAAGATATAATTACCCTTTATTGGGGGCAGAACAGCCCTATTGGGTTTATTTCATGGTTAAATGATTCCCTTTTCTCTGTAATAATAAAACAGTACCTGTACTTGATCCCAACTAAGATATAATTACCCCTTATTGGGGCAGAACAGTCCTATTGGGTTTATTTAATGGTTAAATGATTCCCTTTTCTCTGTAATAACAGTACCTGTACTTGATCCCAACTAAGATATAATTACCCCTTATTGGGGGCAGAACAGCCCTATTGGGTTTTTTAATGGTTAAATGATTCCCTTTTCTCTGTAATAATAAAACAGTACCTGTACTTGATCCCAACTAAGATATAATTACCCCTTATTGGGGGCAGAACAGCCCTATTGGGTTTATTTCATGTTTAAATGATTCCCTTTTCTCTGTAAAAATAAAACAGTACCTGTACTTGATCCCAACTAAGATATAATTACCCCTTATTGGGGGCAGAACAGCCTATTGGGTTTATTTAACGTGTAAATGATTTTTTTAGTAAACTTAAGATATGGAGATTCGGGAGATTATGGACAAGTTGGGATGTGTACCTTAGCTGTTAAGGATTCCAAACAGCCGACTATGGATCAGGGATTGGAACTAACCTGAATCCTGCGTCTTAACCGTGGTCCTGCACTAAGGCAACAGTGACTGTAGGGAAAAGGGAAAATTGTTTCATACTTACCGTGATTTTCCTTTCCTGGTCCTCTCCATATCAGCACTATCCGGGTTAGCTCCTCCCACTCCCCATTGAGAAGAACCCTCCCAACTAATAAATATCCGTCCTGCCCTCTTACCCGTGTCTGGTAGCAAGTTCGAATATTTTGGGGAGGGAAGTGCTGATATGGAGAGGACCAGGAAAGGAAAATCACGGTAAGTATGAAACAATTTTCCCTTTTCCCTGGTCCTCTCCCTCTCAGCACTATCCGGGATGTAACAAGCTCCCGATAACTGGGTGGGAATAAAACACCACAACGTGGCAGTTAACATGTTATTTATTCTGAGAAGAAGCTGCCTTTAAGACACTGTAACCAAACTCAGCCTGGTTTGCAGCAGATACGTCTAGCCGGTAATGAGATATGAAAGTGTTTGGTGATGCCCAAGACGCTGCCCTGCATATCACCTCTAGGGATGTCCCTGCTTCCGCTGCCCATGATGCTGCCTGGCCCCTTGTTGAATGAGCCGATATTGATTGTGGAAGGCTAAGTTGTTTGGATATGTAAGCTCCTTGATGATCCTCTTTATCCATTTTGAAATAGTAGCATTGGAAGCCCTCTCTCCTTTCCTAGTTCATTCGGAAGGATGAAGAGTCTGTCAGCTTTCCTAAAATCTTCCGTGGCCCGGCAATAAGCCTTGATGCATCTGCCGACGTCCAAATAACTTGGGAGATGCCCCTGTCTTTCCGATGCCCCTTCCCCAGTGGATGGCAAGCACAATTCATCCCTGATGTGGTATTCCGTGACTACCTTGGGTTTGAATGAAGGAACGAACTTCAGGACTACCTTCTCTGGAAAAAACATGGGACTATCTTCAGCATATTTGAGGGCTTGTAGTTCCCCTACTCTTTTAGCTGAGGTGACCGCCACTAGGAATACTGTTTTTAACGTCAGGTGCCAGACCGAACTCTCCTCTATTGGCTCAAACGGTGATGAAGATAGGAACTCTAAAACCAATGGAAGGTCCCATTGGGGACATGAGGATCTCTTTGCTGGCAAGATCCGGATGGCTGCTCTGAAGAATCTGATAATCAGAGGATGTAGTGCCCATCTAGTCTCTGAGAAGGCCGAAATAGCTGACACTTGGGTTTTAAGTGTACTGACTCTTAATCCCTTTACTAGCCCTGTTTGGAGGAACTCCAACAATTCTGCGACTGTGACCGAACCCCTCACCAGGTCTTTTTGGACTTCCAGTCCATGAAGGTTTCCCATACTTTGCAATACCTGGCATTGGTAGAGGCTTTCCTGGACTTCATCAGAATACGGATCACCCCATCCGACAACCCTTGTGCTTCTAGGCCTTGCCGCTCAGTCTCCAGGCCGTCAGGGCCAACTGACCTGGGTCCGGATGGACAAATGGTCCCTGAGTTAACAGATTCCTGGAGCATGGTAACTTCCATGGAGGACTGATGGATAGTCTCAGTAACGTTGGGAACCATGGCCGTCTGGGCCATGCTGGAGCTATGCATATTATTTCTGCCTTCTCCTCGATCAGTTTGTGTAGCACCCTCTGAATCAGAGGAAGAGGTGGAAAGACGTAACATAATCTCTTCGGCCAACCCTGGACTATCGCATCCGTTGCCTGTGCCCGTGGTTCTTGTATCCTCGAAAATACTGGCTGCACTGTGTGTTGACAGTTGTTGCCATAAGGTCCATGCATGGACTCCCCCACAGACTCACCACCTGATTGAAGATTCTGGGGTTCAATCGCCACTCGTGAGGGTTTAAGCTGTTCCTGCTTAGAAAGTCTGCCCTGATGTTTTGGCGACCTGGGAGATAGACAGCTGTGATGTCTTTCAAATTCTGTTCTACCCATCTGAAGATAGGTTCTACTTCCTGTAGCAAGGTACCACTTCTTGTACCCCTTGCTTCCTTATATAAGCTACTGCCGTGCAGTTGTCGCATCTCACCTTGACTCTTTCGTCCTTCAAATCGTTTTTGAAGAACTGTAGAGCTTGAAGAATACCTCTTAGTTCCAAGACGTTTGAGGGCACGTTTAAGGAGGGCTGTGGCCACAATCCTTGAGCCGCTCGGCCTTGTAGTACAGCTCCCATCCTGATCCTGATGCATCTGTTGTTAAGATAACCCACTCTTTCGGGAACAGAGGAACCCCTGCAGATAGGCGTCCTGGTTGTGACCACCAACCTAGAGCTCTTCTGAGAGGTGAACCCACGGAATCTGAATTGAAGGATCGCTGATTCCTCCTGCTTTGTGCTCCAATACCTGGATGATTCTGTCCCTTTGGATCAATGCCTGACTCCTTGATCCTGACAGGAGAATGAGGTCGTCTAAATAATGGAATAGCCTTAGCTTCTCCCACCTTAACGTTGCCACCAGGGTGACAGGATTTTGGAGAATACCCTTGGTGCAGTGGCGAGCCCGAAAGGTAGACATGTGAATTGAAAATGCTTCTCCCCTACCGTGAACCTCAAGAATTTCTGATGGGATTCTGCTATGGGAACATGGTGATACGCATCTTGAATGTCCAGGGTGCACATCCAGTCTTTTGGACATACTTCTGCTCTCACCGACTCCAGTGATTCCATTCTGAATCTTTGGATTTTCAGAAACTTGTTTAGCCATCTTAGATCCAAAATCGGGCGCCATGACCCCGATTGTTTCCTGATCAGGAAGAACTGTGAGTACACCCCTTCTCCCTGTTGCTGGAACTGAACTGGCCTTATGACCCCCTGGCACAACATGGACTTTATGCAGGTTTCCAGTGCCTGGAGCTTGTCTGCTGAATCCGGTTTGGGAGATGAATGAAACCTTCTCGGAGGTACCGACCCCATGAACTCCAGTCTGTACCCCCCTGGATGATCTCCAAGACCCATCTGTCCTCTATGGACCTTTCCCAGGCACCCCTGAATTGGCTGAGTCTTCCTCCAACTCTTGGTTCCTGGGGACCACCACCTTCAGAAATTCTTCCTGCTGGGACCAGCCGCTGATTTATGGCTGAATTGCCGGAAGGAACCCTGCTGATTCCCCTGCCAAGAGTTTGGCTTTGAAGCATCTCTTCTGTTCTAAATTGTCTGGAGTCCCCCGTGGAGCCTGGCCTAGGCCGAAATGAAGACTTCCTTTTAGGAGATCTCTTGGACTGAAACCTTTGCCTTCTCTTCTGAGGTAAGAATTGGCTCTTCACCGGAAGCCTTTGAAATCAGATCTTCAAGTTTCTTTCCGAACAGGACCTGACCCTGGAATGGCAATGCGCATAATGCCGCCTTGGAGGGAGAATCTGCCTCCCAAGCCCTGAGCCAGAGGGCCCTTCTGGCGGAGACTGAGAGAACAAGGGACCTAGAGGCAAGACGAGTAAGATCTACTGCCGCATTGACTAGAAAAGAAGCTCCCAATTTGAGATCCGTTAAACCTTCAACGATTCTTGTTCTCTCCTCTCCATTTCTTAAGAGCCATCTCCATGCTCTCCAGCCATACTTCCATGGCTTTGGCTACCGAGATACATGCCACTGCAGGCCTTGCTGCTTCTCCTGCACAGAAAGGCTCTCTTGAGATCTGCTTCCATGCGTTTATCCATTGTATCTTTCAGGGACGAGAGATCATCTATTGGCAGAACTGTATTTTTAGACAGATTGACTATGGGAGCATCTATTGTCGGTATTGTGCAGAGATCCTTAAGATCTTCATCTTTGAAGGGATACAACCTACGAAATTTGGATTGTGTTGCGGACCTTCTGGACACCACTCCCACTCATTCTTGATAAGTGTTCTCACCCTCCTCATGGAATGGAAACATTTGAGATTTCTTCTTGCCCCCCGGGCAGAAAAGAAGAAGAAGTTCCAGGCTGATCTTCCTCTCGGAGGTCCAATGCCTCTCTGACCGCTTTGACTAGGGGAGACACCATGGCAAAGTCAAAGCTGCTCTGTAATCTTCTTCAGACTCTTCCTCTGAAGAAGCATCCGAATATCCTGTCATGTCTCCTCTGTCACTCGGGTAGTCATCCCTTGAGTGTTCACTCTGGGAGTTGTTAGAGCTTGAACTTCCTGAGAAACCGTTTGTCTGATCAAAGGATATGATGTCTGCTGAGGCTAAAGGTTGTCCCCGCTGCCGATACTAGGCAAGCCTGGCATAACCTCTTGTTTGGAAGAGGCATCTCCGGACATGCCATGCAGGATCGGGAATCTTCTGCGGAAACACTTGGAGTATCATTCTGAGGATCCTTCCCTTTTGTTTGGTTCTAGCAGGCTTCATCTACAAGACAATCAAATTGACAAACAATTATTCTGATAAGCAGTCATCTAGCATGCATACCAGTTTGTGTGCTTTTTTTTTTTTTTTTTTACCTCAACTGAAGGTAGACTTAGGATGAGGGTGGCAGCAAGTAGTAGTACTGATTGTAGGAAATGCCTGGAAGGAGATGCACGAAAAATGAGAACACAGGAAAAAGAAGAGAAAAAAAAAAAAAAACCCAATAATGAAGGTACATACCTCTTGTTAGGTGAATAGGTCTAACCAAGGCAGTTTCCAGCTTAGTACTTACAGGGTCAGCAGGGCGAGCAGGATGAGACCGGCACGGGCAGGGTGCTGGATCAGGGGCCGCGCGGTGCTTGCAGGACCGCCATTTGAATCGCTGCAGCCAATCACCACCCGCCGCACTCGCGCAATGCTGGAACGCAAACCCGGAAGTGGCCGCATGCCGGTTCCGGTTTGCGTTCCACCGCCGCCACCCCCCGCCTGGTCTCGCTGGCACAGAAGCCGCTCAGGTGCCGATGTCTTCGGTCGGCGTTGGCCGCAGACCGGGAAGACAGACCAGGCGGGTGGGCAATGCAGGTCCTGCTGAACTCGCGTTGCTAGCAACGCAGGACCTGACACCTGGGGAAACATTTGTAAGGCACACGGAAAACCCCAGCCCTGACCGCTCTCAGCAGGCCATGCTACCTTCAGGACAAAAACTTACTCCCCAACGGAGTGGAATGAGAAGAAAAAAAGACACGGGTAAGAGGGCAGGACGGAATTTATTATTGGGGGTTCTTTCTCAATGGGAGTGGGAGGAGCTAAACCGGGATAGTGCTGAGAGGAGAGGACCAGGGAAAAGTACTAAGGCTAATGGAGGAGGCCAGAACTAAAACCGTTTGCTGCGCACATTTCGCTAGAGAAGGGCTCTATAGGATGTTCTTCTTATTCTACGTCTTACCTCATTTACAGGGTCCTTCTGTTCGAGTCAGGAGGTTTCTCACGCTAGGAGGTAAAGATGGTTTACTGGTTGTTGATATATCCGTCAGGATCAGGAGGGAGACTGTGAGTGCAGAGATTAGATGAGCCAAATGAGGACTTCCCAATGGCGAAACATTTTGAAGTACAGAGGGAGTGGTAGAACCAATAAGGCACTTGCCGGAGATACATGAATCTTTGCCGAATCTCACTTCAGTTCACTATTAACTGGTGCTATGGGTTCCTTTCCCTATTAGTTAAGTTATAAGACTGCAATAATCTCTATTACAACATGGACATCGATGAGCTAATTATAATGTACATTAATCTATACTTCTGCATTAAAAATATTAAATTATATTTTATCTCTCATGCTTAGTGATAATTACTGAGTAGTGGTAATTTATTTTGTGTAATTCACATGACTCACGCTGTGTATTTACCAGGAGGGCCCTGTTTTGTAAAATACCTATTTTAGACGCATGTTCTTAGTTCATGTAATAAAGCACTGGACAACAGTCCCCTTTAAAGGGTCATGGAACTTCCTTGGTGACAATGGTAGGTAAAATAGGGGGTATGATTCACTAATATTAGATATGATTAGTAGATTCATCTACCAAACTTACCCTTTTGTTCACCTGGGATCAATAGAGCAGCAGACTCCCTGCCTGGGAGGTCAACATTATGTCATGATGAAATAATCCTACTAACTTAATATCAGGCCAGTCAGGAGGGGCTCTGCTCAGCAACGAAAGGGGTTAACCTAAGAGCATTTTTTCCCAAAAGACAGAGAATCCCTTTAATCAAAGATGTCAATTAGGCTGGGATTAGTAATCAGTTGTGCGTATTGTTACTTGCTAAAACCATCATCTGTAGCTATGCATGGACAGGTAAAACACCTGCCTGCCAGTGTACACACTGGTACATTTTGTAAACACAAAATGTAGAGCAGAAGAGAGGATCACAGAGTTCCCACCGCACCCCTTAGTGCTTGGAGACTCTGTAAAGCAGTGTGGGTGCCAACGGAACATAACTGGCTGGAGGGAGAAAACAATAATCCTTTTTAATAATTTGCTTTTCACTTTTATCACTCCAGTATCACAGCCTGTCTAGGATAATAGAATGTGTACTGATGTAATATGACATGATGTTACCTGTCTAGTTTATTATGCTTAAAGAAAGTACATCCTTTTGGGATTCCACCTGTTTGCGCAGTATGCATTTTGAATGGGCTACTTATGTATAGATTTTCCTGCATTAAAAAGGAATGCAGATAGGACTCGGCGAGTATGACCCCTGGTCCTGGGCAAAAACATATCACAATACAGTCAAATACAGTAAAAACTGATTTTGTGTTCGCATTACAAAGTTTATGATAAATCACTCTGAATGTGGATGGTAGCTGAAATGGAGAGTCTGTCATGCATCATCAATGTGATTTGCAACGGCCCGATAGAAGATTTTAATCCATACAAATCAATCGATATAGTTTAGCAGTTTAATCCCTTAGTCTCTTCTGAGCAGGCCCGGATCGTCTGCAGCAGAATGCCGCGCCCGTAAGCAGTCATTATGTTCCAGTTCGGCGTGTGTGATGCCAGACAGCGGGATAATCGGAGAAGGCTTTCATACTGCTTCTGTATGGGAGCGGTTGTTGCATCGAGCGGTACTTTGTCGTACTGGATGATCACGTTCTAAGGCTCGCAAATCCCTGTGAGTTTTCTGTACGTATGGAACAAATCTAGTTATAGGCTGAGGAGGCATTCAGATCTTTACCCTTATTGGCAATTCCCACCATTGGACTGAGCTACCAACCACTATTGCTAGGTATCCAAAAGGCGCTTCAACAAAACACTCAGACTGAAGCCCAAGAAAAAAAATAAAATTACCAATTTCATTTCTAGCATATAGGCAATATTTCAATGCCTTCTAAATGTAAAGTATTACACTCGTAAGCTGGATTCTTCGCAGCTTAAATTCCACTCCTACCCTCTTATTGGGGGCAGACACATGGTTATATAGGTTAAATGATTCCCTTTTCAATGTAATGAATCAAAAGAGACGTGTCTTGAAGAGCAGAACGAGCGGGTTTATTGTCCATTGCCCGTTAACGGTCTGGGTGATCAACTCAGGTTGGTATTGCAAATGGTGGGTACGAGTTCTAGAACCAGGTGGGCGGCCTAATCAGTCTGGGCTAAGGCATAGCTAGAATTAGTATCTCGTTCTAGGAAAGTCTGTGTCCAAAGTAATATATAAGTGTAGTGCCTAGAAGGTTACTTGAGTGGTTGATGATATACAGTAATTCAACCATGATTATAGTTGTCAAAGGGACAAAGTTATCAGATGACAGGTGGTATTGCGCATAATACGTACGAACAGACGAGAGAGTATCCGGTAGTATTGATGAAGAGCACTGATGGTTAGAAGGAGAGAGTGTACTTTACCATGGCGCTTAGTTCTAATTACTATATGACGTCTGCGGCGCAGCGGTAAAAAGCACATCAAAGCTAGGCAAGGCAACACTATGAAGTAGATACCGGAGACATGCTATCGTCAAAAGTCGAATAATGCAGACTGTTTTATTGTCTTTATGATATCAGAGATTCCTAACAATTTGTGACCAAGGTTGGAGTTATGGATTCGGAGATCTAGTAACGGGTGAGATCAAGTTTCCGCTTGTCTGAGAGATTAAGTTTGTGTTCGCAATTTTCCTTTAAGCGAAGAAAAACTTCCAGCTTAATCTCGCCTGTTTGGACCGTGCTCTAGTATTAACAGCGTCCTTTGCTCTCTGAACATCGTTTTCCCATTGTAACTTTCGTCTATTAGAAAGGCGCAGCGTACATAATGGGGCTGAGATTGTTTCTTTAGTACTTTTGTAGATTGTGGCTTTTTCGCTCGCGGGTTGCACTGGTAACAGGAGTCCCTGGTGTCCCGTGGACTATCTTTTAACTTAGTTCATCATAGGATCTACTCTTAGGGTAAAGTATGGTATCTAGACTGGTTCGCTCCTGTTGACCTCAGTGATTCACCTGGAATGAACTTCCAACTCGCGCCTCAACTGTATCTTTTTAGCTCTTGAATTCTTGGCATACACTTCCTTTCCTAAAGTTCAGATGCAAAGTTTCTCAACACAATATTAGAGGGTGCAGGAGTTCTCACAACCACACGTTTAGAGCTAGTGTGAGATCATGGTTGAGAATTATGTTGAGGCTGCTTGGCAGTGAAAATCCGACATTGTTTTGCATACGCCCATATTGGAGAGGGCTTGATATTTTTGAGAGGAATTCCAGAACGTTCCACAAATGAGCCTCTGTGAATACTTGAGTACTTGTGGGTGAGAAGTCTGCCTGAAGCGGGAGTCAAAGCGCACTAATGAGCTCCCATTGAGGAGTTGAGCCACTTTGCGTCTGCAAACCAAATTTAAAAATTTCTCAACTGGGGAGCACTAGGTTTGATGGTACGATAATTAAGGTGGTAGTTATGACATTGAGGCCTGGGTCAAGAGTACTACGTGAGGAGGATTTAGGGCATATAAATAGGTCGCACACAGATGTACATCCAAAATGTGAAGCAGTGGAGTATCACACAACCTCGGTTTCTTGTGAATTGCTAAATTACTCTCACCAAGTGATACAGAAAAAGCACAGGCTTCTGTCTTGATTAATTTATTAGCAAGATACTCCCCAATCTAGGAAAATTGACCAAGGTTACAGTTTAATATCATGGTGTATGTTCTAAAGTACTTTCACCGTATTCGCGCTGAGAAACACGCCCGTTAATAAGTCAAACCACTTGTTGGTTACAAATATAGTTATTTGTCTCAGCCTCCAAGGTAATTCTATTACTAAGGGCACTCTTTGGTGATAGGAAACACTAGGGTTTTTTTGCACTATAATATAAATCGATTAACGGGTGATACATAGTTTAAGGACAGCTAAATATTAGTAATATAAAAGAATGAGTGCCAGAAGGTTCTTGTGATGAAACAGAACTGCAACCTGTTATGTCCAAGCAATTATTCAGTCAGGGTTATTGCATTATACTCACACAGAGAGATAGCAGTTAGAAGCACTGAGGTTAGAAAGAGAGGATGTCCACCGCTTTATTCCACCTCTAATGAGTCTGGGCAGGTAAAACACCAAACAGCACGGCACCACTATGGAGTAGGCTGGACATTTATCTCAGGATGTACACCTTAGCTGTTAAGGATTCCAAACAGCTGACTATGGATCAGGATTGGAACTAACCTGAACCTGCTGTCTCAAACCGGGTCCTGCACTTGCCTGTAAGGAAAAGTACTTCCAGCTAATCCCTCCTGGTTGGAGCAGAAACAGCTCTTTCTACTGACTTTCTGCCTCACTTTCCTAGAAAGGGCTCTTAGGCATGTTTTCTATTCTTGCTTTTCCTCTTCACAGGGTCCCTGTTCCCTGCTTTCACTTGAGTCAGAGGTTTCTCTAGGGTAAATGGTTTACTGGGGCCCCTGTTGATCCAGGATCAGTGGAACTTCCACCCGAGTCAACAGATACAGCAAAGAGGAAGACCCCACCCCTTTGCTCAACACAATATTAGAGTGCAGAGGGAGTGGTCTACCTATAACCAATAAGGTACATATTGCGAATGCAGTGATCCCCAACCAGGGCTCAGGGGCAATGTTGCTCCCAACCCCATGGGTTGCTCTCAGTGGCCTCAAACCAGATATTTTTGAATTCCTGACTTGGGGCAAGTTTTGGTTGAATAAAAAAAGATTTACACCATAAAAGCCCCTGTAAGCTGATAGGTGCATAGAGGCTGCCTAATAGCCAATTTTAGCCCTTATTGGCTCCTCCATGAACTTTATGTGCTTGTGTTGCTCTCAAGTCTTTTTACATTCGACTGTGGCTCACGGTAAGAAAGGTTGGGACCCCTGTGCTAACGGAACACTAGATACATGCTCAGTCCAGTAACAGCATAATGAAGGAAATGGTAGGTTTAAAGCCATAGGGCATATTAACCCTATGAGTCCCTACATAATTATATAAATATATGTATTAGTTAGCCTGCAGGCCTTAAATGGATTTCCTTCAGAGATCATCTTTGTCCCCTGACACAATACCAACAGAAAAGCTGTCTGCTGGAGTCACAACCCGCCTCTTCTTTGGTGATTGGCTAAATTACTCCCCAAGGTGATACAGAAAAGCACAAGCTTCTGCTTATTAATTCATCAGAACAACATCAGAAAATGACAAGTTACAGTTTTAAATCATATCTAAAGTACTACATCTCATAACACGCTAGTTAAAGTACCCCCTGTTGTAAAATATGAGGATATTAGAATCACCTCTGAGTTCCAAGCACCTGGCATTCAGCTTCGTCCCTTTATATGGGCATTGAACTCCTGGTGACTAATAATATCTATATATTTTAGAATAGGGGGTACTTATTCACTATATATATATATATATATATATATAAATATATATACTGGAACAAGTACAGCACTCTAGGATTTAAAGAATTGTGAGCAAAATGTAAATGCAAAAATAGAAAGGTTTATTACTCAATGTTTTCGGTCTCACACAGAAACCTTCATCTGGAGTGAAAATGTTTCGGTTTCTGTGTGTGCATTTACATTTTGCTCACAATTCTTTAAATCCTAGGAGTGCTGTCCTTGTTCCAGTGCATTTTTTTGTACTAGCACCCAGGTTTTGTTGCTGCAAATGGTGTGCAAATAGTAATCCAAACTTACTCTTTTTCTCCCTTTGGATCAGTAGACAGCAGATCTGCAATTTTTTTGTCCCCTGAAAAATAATAAATCCAAACATCAATTCAATTATAGCCCATGCTTAGAAAAAATAATCCTATACTTAATATCTGGCCAGAGGATGCTCTAGCACGAAAGGGTTAACCTAAGCACATTTTTTCCCAAGAGACAGAGAAGCCCTTTAATCAAAGATGTCAGTAGGGGGCTTTGTAATCAGGTTGTGTGTTTGTCTTGCTACAAGACAATCCCATCTGTAGTATGCATGGACGGGTAAACACCTGCCTGCCAGTGTACACACTGGGTAGATTTTTGTACAAAAACACAATAATGTGAATTAGACTGAAGACCGAAACAAGATTCCATCTGCCCCCCCAGTGCCTGGAGACTAGTTGTGCAAGTAGAGTGGGTGCAAGGAAAACAAAAATCCTTTTTTGGGCTGGATGTTTGCACTTTTTATTTAACTGCATTATTTGCATTCAACAGCCTGTCTGTATAATACTATTGTGTCTGATGTAATGAGTCCTTCTAGTTTATTATGCTTAAAAGAAATATGTCCTTTTGGGGTACAGATATGGACCTATTATCCAGAATACTTGGAGCCAAGGGTTTTTCTGTAATTTGGATCACCATACATGAGGTTTGCTACAATCTAATGAAAAAACCCAACAGGATATTTTGCCACCAATATAGATTAATGCTGCTTAGCTCCCATCAAGTGCAAAGGTACCGATTTATTATTACAGAGAAAGGGTAAATCATTTTTTATTTGCTTAAAATGAAGTCTATGGGAGACAGCCTTTCCATAATTTAGGGATTTTGGATACCGGGCTTCTGGATAAAAGAACCTATAGCTGTAGCTCCTCTGGATACTAAACAGAACCTGAACTACATTTTAAAGTGTGAAGCTGTGGCTCTAAAAAGTCCTGGACTGAAATGCATTTTTATTGCCAAATCAAGTTACAGCAGGAGGCCAAATTACGGTCAGCTTTGAAATGAATGCAATCCTTTATTTTGCGTATAAGATCCTCTGATTTTACAGAAAACATTACATAACTAAGAAAACTTAAATTTTCTTCCTTTTGATGAGTTGGTCGCAAACCCCACTTTGTAGCAATTTCACCTGAAAATAACCCTTTATCAGTACCTTAAGGTACCAAAGTCCATGCATTAAAATATAAAGCCATACTGATTATTCTACAGATATTAACAGTGATTGCTGAATGCCTATTGCATGTTATTCCGTAAAAGCTGCCTGCGGTTTTCCATAGGAAACTGTAATGGATGACATTCGCCTATCTGGGCGCACAGCAATTCCAGGGGTATTTAAAGCTGCACTTGTCACGAAGCCCCAGACTAATACTGCTACAATTCTCTCTCCCATCTTCCTCTGTATCATCACCAGGGTAATGTAGCTTCCATTTGAAGAAAAAGCTCCTATGCACACAATGAGAATATATTTTCTCACACAATATAATAAAGGCATAACAAAGACTATTGTTATATTTACAGCGTTTGGCCAGACACCATTCAAAAAACTGTACCATCCAAGAAACACTGAAGGAGTGCTTGGGAAATTGCAATTATGTCACAGTGCCCTGCAAGGAGCCAACTTTTACCTCTTCTTTGCCTACCATTTCTCTTTATATCTCTGCTAATGAACATTAAAGGTAAGGAGAAGGAAGAATTAACAAGCAGCAATAATACCTAAAAAAAAAAACATTAAAAAAATAACCTGTTTTTCCATTTCTCAGAACTAAAGCCCTATACCCTAGTTTGGAACAGACTCCTGGACCAGTTTTATATAAGTCCTTTAGCGCCACACTCCTCCCTTTTGTACACTACACTACAATGCATCCTTGTTCCTCTAGATTAACTCAACATCAAAGATCAAGCACCCAGAGTGCTGCCAACTTACCCACTGCACAGCATTTTACAAGTCATTTCATAGATAAATTCTGAATATTTACAGAATATTCCTTTTGCTAAATTTTTCTTAAAACTATATATAACATATATATATATTTCATACTGCCCCTTACCTTTGCTTGAGTTGAAATAGTTTGCAATGTGATCCTGCCAGTATAAGTGAAGGTGACTCCCCACCCTGTGTAAGTCTTGTTACTGTCACTCAGAGGGTGTCTCTCAGACAGGGCCCTGTAAATTCTATAGTAAGTACTGAATGAACCTGGAATTGGAGAGGATAATGAAAGGTGGTGAAATTATTTTTAGGTTATTATACACAGAATACATGACCTGTTTAAATCATTAACCTGCCCTGAATCACTCAGTGTGCCTCACAGACATCTGCAATTGTGCTGGATGGGAACATCCAGAGAGGTCAGGAAGGCAGACAAAACTCTGCAAACGTTAATTATCATGGAACAATCTGTCAAAACTAAACAGTCAGCACCAAAGTAAGTAGCAGGAATCTGAACCACAGAGTCTGTTCTTGATGGGGAGGGAAAAGCTGGTAGGTAGGTGGGTTGCACATCTGCACCCAGTGCTGTTTTTTCTGTCTCTATTCTCTGTCTCTTTTTTCTGAAATGTGAAATTTGCACAGAAACAGCCTTCTCTCTCATAACCTTTAATCTTGCTACCGGCCTCTTTTCTCTGCTAAAATCAATTTCATTTATGTCTTTTTGTCTAAGGGTGAGGTCACAATTGGCGTTTTTAAAAATGTGGATTCGAGCGTAAATACGCACAAAATGAAGCCCTATTGATTATAATGGAATGCACAAAATAGAAATTCCCACGGGGCGCTGACATCCGCCACGTTTGCGTATTTTAGCAGAAGCAACTACACGTCAAGAAAACGACTATTGAACTCCACAAGTTTGGAAATACACTTTGCTGCAATATGCTGCGTATATTCAATATGGTGGCCAAACTCTTGCGAGATGGATTGTGCATATACGAACTTGCACTGTTGCATGCTAGTGATGTTTTTATGTTACGTATTAATGATCAGTCCAGCTACATTTTGCATTTAAATTTCTTTTCACTTGGCTTGTTTTTAGCAAAGGTTTACTAAAATTGTTCTGAGATGTCTTCCTCCAAGGCTTTTTTGATACAGAGATTGTACAGAGCATGTGGAACAACAAAGGAAAGGGAAATGGCGCTTTACAAATTACGGGACACATTTTGCACCATTACAAACACGTGCATAGCGGAATTATGGTGAATAAGAAAAATCTGAAACACATGTTGGGAAAAGAAGACTGCAGGCTGAGAAACGTATATAATCAGCTGTGTGTGGTTTTATTAGCGTATTTAATGCCTTGTGTGACCTCACCCTAAGTCCTGCCCAAAGTAACATTTCATATTTGTTGAGGTAAGCAGCACTGCACTTTGTAACACATAAAAGAAAATGGTTAACGAGCATATTAACCCCAGACGAGCCAGTATAATCACTAAATAGATAACTGGCTTAGGCTGATGCCACACGTGGCGTTTTTACGCTGTGTATTTTCTCAGCCTAAAAAACGCAGCACAAGCCACACAGCCCCTGACTATGGCGTTTTTCAGCCAAGTACTGGTGACGTAGCAAATCCCGTTTCCATGGTGCTAATAGTGCGAAATAGTAAAAAACGCTGCATATTTCCACTAGGTCTGGCAGTTGCCTTTGTGTATACATAGGAATAGCTTGCTGTGCAATTACTGGCGTATTTCGGCAAACGCTTCAAAAATCTGTGGTAAGGCGTTTTCTAGCGTATTTACGCTTTGTGTGGTTTGCTTCGAGTCTTTTTCAAGTTACTTCTATGGATGATGATATCATGCGTTTTTCAGCCGACGAGAGAATTAGAAAATACGCAGTGTAAAAACGCCACATGTGGCATCAGCCTTATCCCACCTATCTGTGATGTCACCAGAGGCAACAGGCTGGAGTGACTATATATATATATATAACTCGGCGGCCACCAGAGCAGTTTTGATTATAATTGAATACACACAATAGCAATTCCCATGGGGCGCTTTAAAGCTGACATCTGCCCCATGTTTGAGTTTTTTAGCAGAAGCGCCTACACGTCAAGGAAACGACATACTATTGAACTCCACAAGTTTGGAAATACACTTTGCTGCAATACGCTGCGTATTTTTAACATGGTGGCGAGATGGATTGTGCATATAATGTATGTGCACTTGGTGACACATCCCTAAATACAACACCTATTACAAATTAGAAAAAAAAACGAGTGTATGCTGCCTTATGTACTGATTATTTCACATTTACTGCTGGGCTGTGGTGGCTTTGGGAAAACACTTCTTAGGAACAACGTAGTGCATAAAGTTTTCTAGTAATGCTGGCTCGTTTGGATTTTCATAGGAACATGTCAGTATCGCTTTTAAATTTGTAAGTACCTTCAAGCAACACAAGTATAAAGCAAAGAATGTGGTCAAAAAGTACTGGCATCTGTTACAAATGGACAAGTATTATGGTAAAACCTTTAAAGATTTTCCTTTGTTTGTATATAAAAGGGGTAAGTTACAGATGAAGAGAGGAAATAAAAAGAGAAAGACAAGATGGGGTATAAAAAGACACTTACAGCGCTCGTCCTGTCTTTGTAATCCTAAGGGAAGGAATAGATATTTACAAATATTATTAAAAAGAGAGGATTTTTGGATTTGGAAATGAGACTGTAAATAGCCAAAGTAACATTTCATATTTGTTGAGGTAAGCAGCACTGCAACATTTTTTTGGTTATGTGCACTTTGTGACACATCCCTAAATACTACACCTATTTTAACAAAACATACCCCAGACATGCCAGTATAATCACTACAAAAAATGGTTAACAAGCATATTGACCCCAGATGAGCCAGTAAAATCACTAAATAAAATAAATAACGGGCTTATCCCACCTACCTGTGATGTCACAAGAGGTGGCAGGCTGGAGTGACGATATAAGGGTTAAATCGTGGGGCGGGTAGGCCAAGGGCAGAATTCAGCGCTAAAGATTTGCTGAGCTAAACTGACCCTGCCTGAGCCGCAGGTGTCAAGCTGGCCCGCACATCACTAGGCTACAGTACTGTTTGTACTTATTTCATATGTACTGCAGCCTAGGAAGGATCCCCCCCCCAGGCCAGTGTGACCAAATAAATAAAAAGTAGTGTATGCTAATAAAAATGTGATCAAAAGTACTGGCATCTATTACAAAAGGACAAGTATTATGGTAAAACCATTACAGATTTGCCTTTGTATATAAAAGGGGTAAGTTACAGTTGAAGAGAGGAAATAAAAGAGAAGGACAAGAAGGGGTATAAAAAGAAACTGACTGTACCAGGGCTTTATATCTAAGGGAAGGAATAGATATTGCAAATATTATTACAAAGAGAGGCTTTTGATTGGAAATTAGACTGAAAACAGCCAAAGAGACTGAATGAAAATAGGAATTTCAACAGTTTTCGAAATGATTACTTATTTTATCTTATTGAATAGATGGGAATTAAACAGGAGCTCTATTTCAATATTTAAGGGAAGGAATAGATATTGCAAATATTATTACAAAGAGAGGCTTTTTTATATAGAAAGGAGACTGTAAACAGCCAAAGTAACATTTCACACTTGTTGAGGTAAGTAGTAGCACTGCAAAAAACATTTTGTTGTGTGCACTTTGTGACACATCCCTAAATACTACACCTATTTAAAAAAAAAAAACTACCCCAGGCGTGCCAGTATAATTACTACAGAAAATGGTTAACGAGCATATTAACCCCAGATGAGCCAGTATAATCATTAATAAAAATAGATAACAGGCTTATCCCACCTATCTGTGATGTTACCAGAGGCGGCAGGCTGGAGTGACTATATAAATCGGGGGCTCCCAGAGCAGTTTGGGGACAGGGTTAAGTCGTGGGCGGGGTAGGCCAAGGGCAGAATTCAGTGCTAAAGATTTGCTGAGCTTATCCGACCCTGCCTGAGCCGCAGGTGTCAAGCTGAAACTATGAATATAGTTTTCTAGTAATGCTGGCTTATTTGGATTTCATAGGAACATGTCAGTATCGCTTTAAGTGTGTAAGTACCTTCAAGCAACACAAGTATAAAGTAAAGAATGTGGTCAAAAAGTACTGGCATCTGTTACAAAAAGGACAAGTATTATGGTAAAACATTTACAGATTTTCTTTGTATATAAAAGGGGTAAGTTACAGATGAAGAGAGGAAATAAAAAAAGAGAAAGACAAGATGGGGTATAAAAGACACTTACTGGACTTAAAAAGTGTTGGGAAATCTAAGGGAAGGAATAGATATTACAAATATTATTAAAAAGAGAGGCTTTTTTGATTTGGATATGAGACTGTAAACAGCAAAAGTAACATTTTTATTTGTTGAGGTAAGCAGCACTGCAAGAATGTTTTTGATTATGTGCCCTTTGTGACACATCCCTAAATACTACACCCATTTTTACAAAACATACCCCAGACGTGCCAGTATAATTACTACAGAAAATGGTTAATGAGCATATTAACCCCAGATGACCCGGTATAATCACTAAATAAAATAGATAACGGGCTTATCCCACCTATCTGTGATGTTACCAGAGGCGGTAGGCAGGAGTGACTATAAAAATCGGGGCCGCCAGAGCAGTTTGGGGACAGGGTTAAGTCGTGGGCGGGGTAGGCCAAGGGCAGAATTCAGTGCTAAAGATTTGCTGAGCTAAACTGACCCTGCCTGAGCCGCAGGTGTCAAGCTGTGAAACTATGAATATAGTTTTCTAGTAATGCTGGCTCATTTGGATTTTCATAGGAACATGTCAGTATCGCTTTAAGTGTGTAAGTACCTTCAAGCAACACAAGTATAAAGTAAAGAATGTGGTCAAAAAGTACTGGCATCTGTTACAAAAGGACAAGTATTATGGTAAAACATTTACAGATTTTTCTTTGTATATAAAAGGGGTAAGTTACAGATGAAGAGAGGAAATAAAAAGAGAAAGACAAGATGGGGTATAAAAGACACTTACAGTGCTCATACAGTGTTCGGAAATCTAAGGAAGGAATAGATATTACAAATATTATTACAAAGAGAGGCTTTTTTTTTTATACGGAAATGAGACTGTAAACAGCCAAAGTAACATTTCATATTTGTTGGGTTAAGCAGCACTGCTACATTTTTTTTTGTTATGCGCACTTTGTGTCACATCCCTAAGTACTACACCTATTTTAACAGAACATACCCCAGGTGTGCCAGTATAATTACTACAGAAAATGGTTAACGACCATATTAACCCCAGATGAGCCGGTATAAATCACTAAATCACCTATCTGTGATGTCACCAGAGGCGGCAGGCTGGAGTGAGCAGTTTGGGGACAGGGTTAAGTCATGGGGAAGGGTAGGCCAAGGGCAGAATTCAGTGCTAAAGATTTTCCAAGCTAAACTGACCCTGCCTGAGCCGCAGGTGTCAAGCTGGCCCGCACATCACTAGCCTACAGTACTGTTTGTACTCATTTCATTTGTACTGCAGCCTATGAAGGATTGCTCCGCCCCCAGGCCAGTGTGACCAAATAAAATAAAAGTAGTGTATGCTACAAAAATGTGGTCAAAAGTACTGGCATCTATTACAAAAGGACAAATATTATGGTAAACCTTTACAGGTTTTACTAACCATCCTCCCGGACTCCCCACCTCTCTCCCCTGCAATCAATTTTAAACTCTGCTGCCAGGATCCTCCTGCTCTCTCCTAAAAGGGATCCTGCTCAGCCTCGTTTAAGCTCACTAGCATGGCTGCCTGCCAAAGGATAGCTTACAAAATCCCTCTACCGACATTCAAAGCCCTTCACTCCTCTGCTCCTCACTACATTTCTTCACTGGTCTCCCTGCATGTTCCTGGTCATCTCCTCCGCTCCTCTCAGAGCCTCCGTCTTTTTACACCATCCACACCCACTGCGCTCTCTCGGCTTAACCCTTTCTATCTCGCTGCTCCTTCCCTCTGGAACTCTATCCCTGAATCCCTCCATCTTAAACCTTTCTATCTTGCTGCTCCTTCCCTCTGGAACTCTATCCCTGAATCCCTCATCTTAAACCTTTCTATCTCGCTGCTCCTTCCCTCTGGAACTCTATCCCTGAATCCCTCCGTAGGGAAAACTCACCCACTCTCTTTAAGAAAAAACTCAGCTGTTACTTCGGAGCACTAAGATACTATTTTGCCCAGTCCTGAGCTTAAGGGCAAATGCCCATACCTGATGCACTCTTACCTTCCAGTTTGTGCCTGTATGTTACCCAACCACTCAGATTGTAAGCTCTACGGGGCAGGGACCTCCTTCCTACTGTGTCTCATACCACATGGCACTTATATACAGTGGAGGAAATAATTATTTGACCCCTCACTGATTTTGTAAGTTTGTCCAATGACAAAGAAATGAAAAGTCTCAGAACAGTATCATTTCAATGGTAGGTTTATTTTAACAGTGGCAGATAGCACATCAAAAGGAAAATCGAAAAAATAACTTTAAATAAAAGATAGCAACTGATTTGCATTTCATTGAGTGAAATAAGTTTTGAACCCTCTAACAAAAAAAGACTTAATACTTAGTGGAAAAACCCTTGTTTGCAAGCACAGAGGTCAAAAGTTTTCTTGTAATTGATGACCAAGTTTGCGCACATTTTAGGAGGAATGTTGGTCCCACTCCTCTTTGCAGATCATCTCTAAATCCCTAAGGTTTCGAGGCTGTCTCTGTGCAACTCTGAGCTTGAGCTCCCTCCATAGGTTTTCTATTGGATTAAGGTACGGAGACTGACTAGGCCACTCCATGACCTTAATGTGCTTCTTCTTGAGCCACTCCTTGTTGCCTTTGCTGTATGTTTTGGGTCATTGTCGTGCTGGAACACCCATCCACGACCCATTTTCAGTTTCCTGGCAGAGGGAAGGAGGTTGTCGTTCAGGATTTCACGATACATGGCTCCATCCATTTTCCCGTTAATGCGAATAAGTTGTCCTGTGCCCTTAGCAGAAAAACACCCCCAAAGCAAAATGTTTCCACCCCATGCTTGACGGTGGGACGGTGTTTTGGGGGTCATAGGCAGCATTTTTCTTCCTCCAAACACAGCGAGTTGAGATAATGCCAAAGAGCTCTATTTTGGTCTCATCAGACCACAGCACCTTCTCCCAGTCACTCACAGAATCATTCAGGTGTTCATTGGCAAACTTCAGACGGGCCTGCACATGTGCTTCTTGAGCAGGGGACCTTGCGAGCCCTGCAGGATTTTAATCCATTGCGGTGTAATGTGTTTCCAATGGTTTTCTTGGTGACTGTGGTCCCTGCTAATTTGAGGTCATTAACTAACTCCTCCCGTGTAGTTCTAGGATGCTTTTTCACCTTTCTCAGAATCATTGACACCCCACGAGGTGAGATCTTGCGTGGAGCCCCAGAGCGAGGTCGATTGATGGTCATTTTGTGCTCCTTCCATTTTCGAACAATCGCACCAACAGTTGTCACCTTCTCTCCCAGCTTCTTGCTAATGGTTTTGTAGCCCATTCCAGCCTTGTGCAGGTCTACAATTTTGTCTCTGACATCCTTGGACAGCTCTTTGGTCTTTCCCATGTTGGAGAGTTTGGAGTCTGCTTGATTGATTGATTCTGTGGACAGGTGTCTTTTATACAGGTGACTAGTTAAGACAGGTGTCCTTAATGAGGTTGACTAATTGAGTAGAAGAATTGTCTAACCACTCTGTGGGAGCCAGAACTCTTAATGGTTGGTAGGGGTTCAAAAACTTATTTCACTCAATGAAATGCAAATCAGTTGCTATCTTTTATTTAAAGTTATTTTTTCGATTTTCCTTTTGATGTGCTATCTGCCACTGTTAAAATAAACCTACCATTGAAATGATACTGTTCTGAGACTTTTCATTTCTTTGTCATTGGACAAACTTACAAAATCAGTGAGGGTCAAATAAGTATTTCCTGTATATATATATATATATATATATATATATATATATATATATATATATATATATATATATATATATGTATTATATATGTATTTATTATATCACTTGTCCTCCCTGTGTGTAATTTTGTATTCTTAAGATGTACCTTGTGGCACTTTATAAATATCACATACAGATTTTCCTTTGTATATAAGGTACAGTTGAAGAAAAAAAGAAGGACAAGATGGGGCTGACTGTACCAGGGCTTTATATCTAAAATAGTATTGCAAATATTATTACAAGAGAGGCTTTTTTGATTGGAAATTAGAAACAGACTGAATGAAAATAGTTTTCAAAATCTTATCAAATAGATGGGAATTAAACAGGAGCTCTATTTCAATATCTAAGGGAAGGAATAGATATTATTACAAAGAGGGCTTTTTTTTGGAAATGAGACTGTAAACAGCCAAAGTAACATTTCATATTTGTTGAGGTAAGTAGCACTGCTAAATTTATTTTTTGTGTGCACTTTGTGTCACATCCCTAAATAGTACACCTATTTTTAACAGAACATACCCCAGGTGTGCCAGTATAATTACTACAGAAAATGGTTAACGAGCATATTAACACCAGATGAGCCAGTATAATCACTAAATAAAATAGATAATGGGCTTATCCCACCTATCTGTGATGTTACCAGGGCGGTAGGAAGGAGTGACTATATAAATCGGGGGCTCCCAGAGCAGTTTGGGGACAGGGTTAAGTCGTGGGGCGGGGTAGGCCAAGGGCAGAATTCAATGCTAAAGATTTGCTGAGCTAAACTGACCCTGCCTGAGCCGCAGGTGTCAAGCTGTGAAACTATGAATATAGTTTTCTAGTAATGCTGGCTCATTTGGATTTTCATAGGAACATATCAGTATCGCTTTAAATTTGTAAGTACCTTCAAGCAACACAAGTATAAAGTAAAGAATGTGGTCAAAAAGTACTGGCATCTGTTACAAATGGCAAGTATTATGGTAAAACATTTACAGATTTTTCTTTGTATATAAAAGGGGTAAGTTACAGATGAAGAGAGGAAATAAAAAGAGAAAGACAAGGAGGGGTATAAAAGACACTTACAGCGCTCGTACAGTCTTTGTAAACCTAAAGGAAGGAATAGATATTACAAATATTATTACAAAGAGAGGGCTTTTAGATTTGGAAATGAGACTGTAAACAGCCAAAGTAACATTTCATATTTGTTGGGTTAAGCAGCACTGCAACATTTTTTGGGTTATGTGCACTTTGTGTCACATCCCTAAATACTACACCTATTTTAACATAACATACCCCAGACATGCCAGTATAATTACTACAGAAAGTGGTTAATGGGCTATCTGTGATGTCACCAGAGGCGGCAGGCTGGAGTGACTATATAAATCGGGGGCTCCCAGAGCAGTTTGGGGACAGGGTTAAAGGAACAGTAACACTAAAATATAAAAAATGTTTTAAAATAATTAAAATATAATGTACTGTTGTCCTGCACTGGTAAAAGTTGTGTGTTTGCTTCAGAAAGACTACTGTAGTTAATAGAAATAGCTTTTGTGTAGGCATGGGGGCAGCCATTTAAATTGAAAAAAGGAGAAAAGGCACAGGTTACATAAGAAGATAACAGATAACTGTGTAGAATACAATGGTAATCTATGCTACTTATCTGTTATCTGCTTAGTAACCTGTGCCTTTTCTCCTTTTTTAAATTTAAATGGCTGCCCCCATGGCTACACAGCAG
>NW_022279350.1:0-61141 GCF_000004195.4 Xenopus tropicalis
CCATAACCTGACTGCCCCTTACAGTAAGGAACCCCTTCCTATGCTGATGGTGAGATCCCCTTCTCCTCCCCACCCCCAATGTTATCACTCATTCCCCCTCTCTGGTTAGGGAACCCCATAAACCTGACTGCCCTTACAGTAAGGAACCCCTTCCTATGCTGATGGTGAGATCCCCTTTCCTCCCCCCCCAATGTATCACTCATTCCCCCTCTCTTGGTAGGGAACCCCATAACCTGACTGCCCTTACAGTAAAGGAACCCCTTCCTATGCTGATGGTGAGATCCCTTTCCTCCCACCCCCAATGTATCAACTCATTCCCCCTCTCTGGGTAGGGAAACCACATAACCTGATGCCCTTACAGTAAGGAACCCCTTCCTATGCTGATGGTGAGATCCCCTTTCCCCCCACCCCCAATGTATCACTCATTCCCCCTCTCTTGGTAGGGAACCCCATAACCTGACTGCCCTTATCACTCATTGGGGGGCAGATGGGGTTCAGGCAGGACGAGCCCATCCATTCATGCACTAATCTATGGGCTCAAGGCCAAGGTTGATAAATGTGCCCCCTCTTTTATAGGGTGAATCACCCCAACATTTTGCAGCTGATCGACACATTTGAAACCAAGAAGGAATTCTACATCATTCAAGAGCTGTGAGTGGTGCGGTGGGAGTGTATATGGGTAGTGAGTATATGGGTAGTGAGTATATGGGCAGAGTGTATATGGGCAGAGTGTATATGGGCAGAGTGTATATGGTAGTGAGTTTGGTAGTGAGTATAATGGGCAAGAGTGTATATGGGCAGAGTTGTATATCGGGCAGATGTAATATGGGAGAGTGTATAATGGGGCAGAGTGTATTGGGCAGAGTGTATTGGGCAGAGTGTATATGGGCAAGTGTATATGGGCAGAGTGTATATGGCAGAGTGGTATAATGGGCAGAGTGTATATGGGCAGATGTATATGGGCAGAGTGTATATGGGTAGTGAGTATATGGGTAGTGAGTATATGGGCAGAGTGTATATGGGCAGAGTGTATATGGGCAGAGTGTATATGGGCAGAGTGTATATGGGCAGAGTGTATATGGGCAGAGTGTATATGGCAAGAGTGTATATGGGTAGTGAGTTATGGTAGTGATATATGGGGCAGAGTGTATATGGGAGAGTGTATATGGGCAGAGTGTATATGGGCAGAGTGGGTATATGGGCAAGAGTTAAATATGGGAGAGGTGTATCTGGCAAGTGTATATGGGCAGAGTGTATATGGGCAGAGGTGTATATGGGCAAAGTGATATATGGGTAGTGAGTATATGGAGTGAGTATATGGGTAGTGAGTATATGGGTACTGAGTATATGGGTAGTGAGTATTGGGCAGGTGTATATGGGAGAGTGTATAATTGGGCAGAGTGTATTGGGCAGAGTGTATATGGGCAGAGTGTATATGGGTAGTGGAGTATATGGGCACAAGAGTGTATATGGGCAGAGTGTAAATATGGCCAAGTTGTATATGGGCAGAGTTAATATGGGTAGTGAGTAATATGGCGAGTGTAATATGGGCAGAGTGTATATGGGCAGCGTGTTTGGGCAGAGTGTTATATGGGTAGGAGTATATGGGTAGTGAGTAAACTAGGGCAGGTGTAATATGGGTAGTGATCATAGGGTAGTGAGTAAAGGGCAGAGTGTATAATGGGTAGTGAGTAATATGGGTAAGTGAGTATATGGGCAGAGCTGTTATGGGTTGAGTATAGGGTAGTGAGTAAGGGCAGAGTGTATATGGGTATCAGAATCAATAATGGGCAGAGTGTATATGGGTAGTGAGTATATGGGCAGAGTGTATATGGGCTAGTGAGTATCATGGCAGAGTGTATATGGGCTAGTGATATACTGGGCAGAGTGTATTGGGCAGAGTGTATATGGGCAAGAGTGGTATATGGCAAGAGTGTATATGGGCAGAGTGTATATGGGCCAGCGTGTATATGGGCCAGAGTGTATATGGGCAGAGTGTATATGGGCAGACGTGGGATATGGGCAGAGGTATATGGGCAGCATGTATATGGGCAGAGTGTATATGGGCAGAGTGTATTGGGCAGAGTGTATATGGGAGCGTGTAATATGGGCAGGTGTATATGGGCAGAGTGTATATGGGCAGCGTGTATATGGGCAGAAGTGTATATGGGCAGAGTGTAAATGGGTAGCGTGTATATGGGCAGAGTGTATATGGGCAGAGTGTACTATGGGCAGAGTCGTATAGCGGCAGAGGTTAGGCAGAGTGTATATGGGCGTGAGTATAATGGGCAGAGTGTATATGGTAGTTGAAGTAATGGGTTTAGTGAGTATAAGGGCAGAGTGTATATGGGTAGTGAGTATATGGGCAAGTGTATATGGGTAGTGAGTATAATGGGCAAGTGGTATCATGGGTAGTGAGATATGGGCCAGAGTGTATAATGGTAGTGAGTATATGGCAAGTGTATATTGGGTAGTGAGTATAGGGCAGAGTGTATTGGGTAGTGAGTATAATGGGGGGCAGAGTGTATATGGGTGTGAGTATATGGGAGCAGAGTGTATAGGGTAGTGAGTATATGGGCAGAGTGTATATGGCAGAGTTGTATAATGGGTAGTGAGTATTGGCAGAGTGTATATGGGTAGTGAGTATATGGGCAGAGTGTATATGGTAGGTGAGTATATGGGCAAGTGTATATGGGTAGTGAGTTAAATGGGCGAGTGTATATGCGAGTGTATATTTGGCAGAGTGTATAGGGCAAGTGTAATATGGGCAGAGTGTATATGGGTAGTGAGTATATGGCAGAGTGTAACTAATGGTAGTGAGTATAATGGCAGAGTGTATATGGGCCAGAGTGGTATATTGGCAGAGTTGTATATGGGCAGAGTGTATATGGGCAGGTGTATATGGGTTATGGTATACTGGCAGAGTGTATATGGGTAGTGAGTATATGGGCAGAGTGTATATGGGTAGTGAGTATATGGGCAGAGTGTATATGGGCAGAGTGTATGTGGGCGAGTGGTATATGGCAGAGTGTAGATGGGCAGAGTGTATATGGGCAGAGTGTAATGGGCAGAGGTGTATGTGGGCAGCAGTGTATATGGGCAGAGTGATATGGGCAAGGTAGATGGGCAGAGTGTATATGGGCAGAGTGTATATGGCAAGTTATATGGGCAGAGTGTATGGCAGAGTGTAATATGGCATGAGTGTATATGGGCAAGAGTGTATATGGGCACGTGTATATGGGCAAGTGTATATGGTAAGTGAGTATATGGGCAGAGTGTATATGGGTATGGTATATGGCGAGTGTATATGGGTAGTGAGTTATGGGCAGGTGTATATGGGTATTGAGTATATGGGCAGAGTGTATATGGGTAAGTGAGTATATGGCAGAGTGTAAGGCAAGTGTATATGGGCACGCTGTACATGGCCAGAGTGTATATGGCAGAGTGTATATGGCAGAGGTGTATATGGGCAGCGTGTATATGGCAGAGTGTCAATACTGGGAGAGTGTATATGGGCAGAGTGTATATGGGCAGAGTGTATATGGGCAGCGTGTATATGGGCAGAGTGTATATGGGCAGAGTGTATATGGGCAGAGTGTATATGGGCAGAGTGTATATGGGCAGAGTGTATATGGGCAGAGTGGGTATATGGGCAGAGTGTATATGGGTAGTGAGTATATGGGCAGAGTGTATATGGGTAGTGAGTATATGGCAGAGTGTATTGGTAGTGAGTATATGGGATAGTGTATATGGGTAGTGAGTAATGGCAGAGTGTAATATGGGTAGTGAGTATACTGGGCAGAGAGAGAGAGATATGGGCAGCGTGTATATGGGCCAGAGTTGTATGGGCAAGTGTAATGGGCAGAGTGTATATGGGCAGCGTGTATATGGGCAGAGTGTATATGGGCAGAGTGTATATGGGCAGAGTGTATATGGGCAGAGTGTATATGGGCAGAGTGTATATGGGCAGAGTGTATATGGGCAGAGTGTATATGGGCAGAGTGTATATGGGCAGAGTGTATATGGGCAGCGTGTATATGGGCAGAGTGTATATGGGCAGAGTGTATATGGGTAGTGAGTATATGGGCAGAGTGTATATGGGTAGTGAGTATATGGGCAGAGTGTATATGGGTAGTGAGTATATGGGCAGAGTGTATTGGCAGAGGTATATGGCAGGAGTGTATATGGGCAGAGTGTATATGGCCAGAGTGTATATGGCAAGTGTATATGGGCAGCGGTATATGGGCAGAGTGTATATGGGCGCGGTATATGGGCAAGAGTGTATATGGGCAGCGTGTTATGGGCAGAGTGTAATATGGGCAAGAGTGTATATAGGGTATGAGTATGATGGGCAGCGTGTAATGGGCAGAGTGATATGGGCAGAGTGATATGGGCCAGCGTGTATATGGGGCAAGAGTGTATGGCAAGTGTATATGGCAAGAGTTATATGGGCAGCGTGATATGGGCAGAGTGGTATATGGGCAGAGTGATATTGGCAGAGTGTATATGGGCAGAGTGTATTGCAGAGTGTATATGGGTAGTGAAGTATATGGGTAGTGAGTAATATGGGCAGAGTAGTATATGGGCAGAGTGGTATATGGGCAGCCGTGTAATATGGGCAGAGTTGCTATTGGCAGAGTGTATAGGGATGAGTATATGGGTAGTGAGTATATGGGCAGAGTGTAAATGGGCAGAGTGTATATGGGCAGAAAGTGTAATATGGCAGCGTGTATATGGGCAGAGTGTATATGGGCAGAGGTGTATATGGTACGTGTATAATGGGCAGAGTGTAATATGGGCAGAGTGTATATGGGCAGAGTGTATATGGGCAGAGTGTAATATGGGCAGCGTGTATACTGGGCAGAGTGTATAGGGTAAGTGAGTATATGGGTAGTGAGGTATATGGGCAGAGTGTAATGGGCAGAGTGTATATGGGGGCAGAGTGGTAATATGGTAGGAGTATATGGTAGTGAGTATATGGGCAGAGTGTATATGGGTAGTGGAGTATATGGGTAGTGAGTATATGGGCAGCGCGTATAGGGCAGAGTGGGTAATATGGGTGTGATATATGGTAGTAGTTAATGCAGAGTGTATATGGGTAGTGAAGTATATGGGCAGGAGTGGTATATGGGTAGTGAGTATAATGGGGCAGAGTGTATATGGGTAGTGATATTGGTAGTGAGTATTGGGCAGAGTGTATATGGGCAGGAGTGTATAATGGGGCAGAGTGTATATGGCAGAGTGTATATGGGCAGAGTGTATATGGGTAGTGAGTTATATGGGTAGTGGAGTTAGGGGCAGAGTGTATATGGGTAGTGAAGTATATGGGTAGTGAGTTATATGGGGGCAGAGTGTATAATGGTATGAGTATATGGGCAGAGTGTATATGGGTAGTGAGATATGGCAGAGTGTATATGGGTAGTGAGTATATGGGCAGACGTGTAATGGGCAGAGTGTATATGGGTAGTGAGTATCTGGGTAGTGAGTATATGCGGCAGAGTGTAATGGGTAGTGAGTATATGGGCAGAGTGTATTGGTAGTGATATAGGGCAGAGTGTATATGGGTAGTGAGTATAATGGGCAGCAGTGTATAGGGTAGTGAGTATATGGTAGTGAGTAATATGGGCAGAGTGTATATGGGTTAGTAGAGTATATGGGCAGAGTGTATATGGTAGTGAGTATATCGGGTAAGTGAGTATATGGGCAAGACGTGTATATGGGTAGTGAAGTATATTGGCGCAGAGTGTATATGGGTAGTGGTATATGGCAGCGTGTATATGGTAGTGAGTATATCGGCAGAGTGTATATGGGCAGAGTGTATATGGGCTAGCTGAGTATAATGGCACGCGTATATTGGGTATGAGTAATAGGGCAGCGCGTATATGGGTAGTGAGTATATGGGTTGTGAGTATATGGGTAGTGAGTATATGGGCAGCGTGTATATGGGTAGTGAGTATATGGGTAGTGAGTATATGGGCAGCGCGTATATGGGTAGTGAGTATATGGGTAGTGAGTATATGGGCAGAGTGTATATGGGCAGCGCGTATATGGGTAGTGAGTATATGGGTAGTGAGTATATGGGCAGCGCGTATATGGGTGTGAGTAAGTAGCTGAGTATATGGGCAAGAGTGTATATGGGAGCGCTATATGGGTAGTGAGTATTGGGTAGTGAGTAATGATGGCAAGCGCGTATATGGCAGAGTGGTATATGGTAGTGAGTATATGGGCAGAGTGTATAGGGTAGTGACGTATATGGGCAGAGTGGTATATGGGTAGTGAGTATATGGGCAGAGTGTATATGGGTAGTGAGTATATGGGCAGCGCGTATATGGGTAGTGAGTATATGGGCAGCGCGTATATGGGTAGTGAGTATATGGGTAGTGAGTATATGGGTAGTGAGTATATGGGCAGCGCGTATATGGGTAGTGAGTATATGGGCAGAGTGTATATGGGCAGAGTGTATATGGGTAGTGAGTATATGGGCAGAGCGTATATGGGTAGTGAGTATATGGGCAGAGTGTATATGGGCAGAGTGTATATGGGTAGTGGAGTATTGCAGAGTGTATATGGGTAGTAGCTATATGGCAGAGTGTTATATGGGCAGAGCCGTTATTGGGCTAGCTGAGCTATATGGGCAGATGTATATGGGCAAAGTGATATTGGTAGTGAGTATATGGCAAGAGCGTATATGGGTAGTGAGTTATGGTAAGTGAAGTATATGGCAGAGCGTATATGGTAGTGAGTAATATGGGTAGTGAGTATAGGGTCAGCGCGTATATGGGTAGTGAGTATAATGGGGTAGTGAGTTATATGGGAGTGAGTATATGGCAGCGCGTATTGGGTAGTGAGTTTGGTTGTGAGTAATAGGGCAGCGCGTATATGGGTAGTGAGGTATATGGGTAGTGAGTATATGGGCAGAGTGTATATGGCAGCGCGGTATATGGGTAGTGAGTTAGTATGGGTAGTGAGTAATTGGCAGCGCGTATATGGGCGAGTGTATATGGGTAGTGAGTATATGGCAAGAAGTGTATATGGGTAGTGAGTATATGGGCAGAGGTATATGGGTAGTGCGTATCATGGGCAGAGTGTAATATGGGTAGTGAGTATATGGGCAGAGTGTATTATGGTAGTGAGTATATGGCAGCGCGTAATATGGGTATTGTTTAAGTGAGTATATGGGCAGACGCGTATATGGGTAGTGCAGTATATGGCAGCGCGTATATGGGTAGTGAGTATATGGCAAGCGCGTATATGGGATAGTGAGTATATGGTGCAGAGTGTATATGGGTCGTGATAATATGGGCAGCGCGTATATGGGTAGTGAGTATATGGGCGCGGTATATGGGTAGTGAGGTAATGGGTAGTGATATATGGGTAGTGAGTATATGGGCAGCGCGTATAGGGTAGTGAGTAATGGCAGAGTGTATTGGGGCAGAGTGGGTATATGGTATGAGTAAATGGGCAGAGCGTATATGGTAGTGAGTATTATGGGCAGAGTGTAATATGGGCGAAGTGATAATGGGTAGGAGTATATGGGCAGAGTGTATATGGGTTAGTGAGTATATGGGCAAGAGCGTATATGGTAGTGAGTATATGGGGCAGAGTGTATATGGGTAGTGAGGTCCTGGGCAAGAGTGTAATGGGTAGTGAGTATATGGGCACGCCGTATATTGGTAGTGAGTAATAGGCAGAGTTGTAATATGGTGGAGTGAGTATATGGGCAGAGTGTATATGGGTAGTGAGTATATGGGTAGTGAGTATATGGGCAGAGTGTATATGGGCAGAGTGTATATGGGCAGAGCGTATATGGTAGGAGTATATGGGCAGAGTGTAATGGTAGTGGAGTATATGCAAGAGTGATATGGGTAGTGAGTATATGGGCAGAGTGTATATGGGTAGTGAGTATATGGGCAGAGTGTATATGGGTAGTGAGTATATGGGCAGAGTGTATATGGGTAGTGAGTATATGGGCAGAGTGTAATCTGGGTAGTGAGTTCATGGGCAGAGTGTATATTGGGCAGAGTGTTATAATGGGTAGTGAGTATATGGGTAGTGAAGTATCATGGGGCAGAGTGTATATGGGTAGTTGAGTATATGGGCAGAGTTGTATTAGTGGGAGTGGAGTATATGGGCAGAGTGATATGGGTAGTGAAGTATATGGGCAGAGTGTATATGGGTAGTGAGTATATGGGTAGTGAGTATATGGGCAGAGTGTATATGGGTAGTGAGTATATGGGCAGAGTGTATATGGGTAGTGAGTATATGGGTAGTGAGTATATGGGCAGAGTGTATATGGGTAGTGAGTATATGGGCAGAGTGTATATGGGTAGTGAGTATATGGGCAGCGTGTATATGGGTAGTGAGTATATGGGCAGAGTGTATATGGGCAGAGTGTATATGGTAGTGGTATTGGCAGACGCGTATATGGGGGTAGTAGTATAATGGGCAGCGCGTATATGGGATAGTGGGAGTTAATGGGTTGTGATATATGGTAAGTGAGTATTGGCAGCGTGTATAATGGGTTGTGAGTATATGGGTAGTGAGTATATGGGCAGCGCGTATATGGGTAGTGGAGTAATGGGTGTGATTATATGGGCAGAGTGGTATATGGGCAGCGCGTATTGGGTAGCGCGTATATGGTAAGTGAGTTATGGCAGGCGCGTATATGGGTAGTGAGTATATGGGCAAGAGCGTTTATGGTAGTGAGTATATGGCAGAGCGTATATGGGGTAGTGAGTATATGGGGCAGAGTGTATATGGGCAGCGCGTATTATGGGTAGTAGTATATGGGCTAGTGAGTATAATGGCAGCGCGTATATGGGCAGCAGTGTACTATGGGTATGAGTATATGGGCAGAGTGTATATGGTAGTGTATATGGGCAGCGTGTATATGGGTAGTGGTATATGGCAAGAGTGTATATTGGTAAGTGAGTATAATGGGCAGCGCGTATATGGGTGTGAGTATATGGGCAGCGCGGTATATGGGTAGTGATATATGGGTAGTGAGTATATGGGTAGTGCGTATATGGGCAGCGCGTATATGGTATGAGTATATGGGCAAAGAGTGTATATGGGCAGAGTGTAATGGGAGTGAGTATATGGGCAGAGCGTATATGGGTAGTGGTATACTGGCAGAAGTGTTATGGAGAGTGTATATGGGTAGTGAGTATTGGGCAGAGTGTTATGGGTAGTGAGTATATGGGCAGAGCGTATAATGGGTAGTTGTATATGGGTAAGTGCGTATATGGGCAGAGCGTATATGGGTTAGTGAGTATATGGGTATGAGTATATGGCAGCCGTATATGGGTAAGTGAGTATATGGTAGTGGTATGATGGGTAAGTGAGTATATGGGCAGCGCGTATATGGAGTAGTGAGTATATGGGTAGTGGTATATGGGCAGCGCGTATATGGGTAGTGAGTATATGGGTAGTGAGTAATGGCAGGTGTAATATGGGCAGCGCGTATATGGGTAGTGAGTACTAATGGGTAGTGAGTATATATGGGCAGCGCGTATATGGGGCAGAGTGTATATGGGTAGTGAGTAATATGGCAGAGTGTATAGTGGTAGTGAGTATATGGGCAAGAAGTGTATTATGGTAGTGGAGTAATATGGGCAGAGTTGTATATGGGTAGTGAGTATATGGGCAGAGTGTATATGGGTAGTGAGTATATGGGCAGCGCGTATATGGGTAGTGAGTATATGGGCAGCGCGTATATGGGTAGTGAGTATATGGGCAGCGCGTATATGGTGTGAGTATATGGCAGCGCGTATATGGGTAGTGAGTTATATGGCAGAGTGTATATTGGGTATGAGTTATGGGCAGCGCGTATATGGGTAGGAGTATATGGGCAGCCGTATGATGGTAGTGAGTATATGGGTAGTGAGTATATGGTAGTGAGTATATGGGCAGCGCGTATATGGGTGTGAGTAATATGGGCAGAGTGCTATATGGGCAGAGTGGTATAATGGGTAGTGAGTATATGCGGCAGAGCGTATATGGGTAGTGAGTATATGGGCAGGTGTAATATGGGCAGAGTGTATATGGGTGTGAGTATATGGCAGGAGTATATTGGGTAGGAGTATATGGGCAGACGTAATATGGGTAGTGAGTATATGGGTAGTGAGTATAATGGGCAGAGGTTATATGGGTAGGAGATTGGGTAGTGAGTATATGGGCAGCCGTATATGGGTAAGTGAGTATATGGGAGTGAGTATATGGGTATGAAGTATATGGCAGCCGCGTATATGGGTAGTGAGTATATGGGTAGTGAGTATATGGGCAGCGCGTATATGGGTAGTGAGTATATGGGTAGTGAGTATATGGGCAGCGCGTATATGGGTAGTGGGAAGTATATGGTAGTGAGTATATGGTAGTGAGTATATGGCAGGCGTATAGGGTAGTGGAGTATGGGTAGTGAGTATATGGGTAGTGAGTATATGGGCAGCGCGTATATGGGTAGTGAGTATATGGGTAGTGAGTATATGGGCAGCGCGTATATGGGTAGTGAGTATGACGGGCCCCTCTATCTCACAGGGCCACAGGCGGAGACGTATTTGATTGGATCTCGGCGCAGGGATATTACTCAGAGAGAGACGCCAGTAATGTTCTCCGGCAGCTCCTAGAGGCCGTATCCTACCTACACAGCCTGCGTATTGTGCACCGGAACCTCAAGGTACTTACCCCGGGGCCCGGGGGGGGGGGGGGGGTCTGTGGCTGGGTAGCAGGGGGTTACATATTGGTACTGTTGGTACTAATGCTGAGTAGGGAGGCATAGGGATGCTGTTGCTAAGGAGGAGGCACAGGGATGCTGTTGCTAAGGAGGAGGCACAGGGATGCTGTTGCTAAAGAGGAGGCACAGGGATGATGTTGCTAAGGAGGAGGCATAGGGATGCTGTTGCTAAGGAGGAGGCACAGGGATGCTGTTGCTAAGGAGGAGGCACAGGGATGCTGTTGCTAAAGAGGAGGCATAGGGATGATGTTGCTAAGGAGGAGGCATAGGGATGCTGTTGCTAAGGAGGAGGCACAGGGATGCTGTTGCTAAGGAGGAGGCACAGGGATACTGTTGCTAAGGAGGCACAGGGGATACACTGTTGCTAAAAGGGCCAGGGATCTGTGCCTAAGGAGGAGGCACAGGGATGCTGTTGCTAAGGAGGAGGCACAGGGATGCTGTTGCTAAGGAGGAGGCACAGGGATACTGTTGCTAAGGAGGAGGCACAGGGATGCTGTTGCTAAGGAGGAGGCACAGGGATGCTGTTGCTAAGGAGGAGGCACAGGGATGCTGCTGGTACTGATGGAGGAAGGGGTCAGGGCTGGGCACGTGACACACGGGGGCAGATAAAATATTAAAGCCCCAGCCTGGCACCCGGCGATGGCTCCGCTCATGCGAGAAGCTCTGACCTGATTATTTACCCCAAGGAGGGGGGCACGTGGGTGTCTCTCACATGAATCTGCCCCCCCCCCCCGATGGGTGGCCAGGCCCTCGGCCCTATATTGTCTCTGCAACCCCCAGGGGGCCACTTCTCTCTTGGGGAGGGGCAGTCTGGCAGCTTCTCTTCAACTCAAGCTCATGGGAGTTGTAGTCTAAAGGGTTAACGAGCCCATACAGACCCGCTGAATACTGAGCTCTCATTGGCTGATACAGATAATACATTCTCACCCAAGCCCTAAGGCTCCTGTCTCTCGTTTATACGGGATTAGTCCTGAGTGTCACCGGCCCGAGCTCATCCGCTGCCTCCTGCCCCAATTACTGTCATTAGTGAGAGGAAATAATTAGTGCGCGGCTAATCGTTATATTAACTGGCCATCTGCCATGTGACCTGCAAACAACTTACTGCTCATTGTGTGCCCAGAGCATTCCCTCTCTGTATATTTGTATTTATACATATGGGTAGGGGGTTGCATAGTGTTTCCCTTAGACAGTAACATCGTATGGGGGTACAGCTTATTGTGTGCCCAGAACATTCCTTCTCTGTATATTGTATTTATCACATATGGGTAGGGGGGCCAATAGTGTTTCCCTAGAACAGTACAGTATGGGGGTAAGTTATTGTGTCGCCAGAACATTCCCTCTCTGGTATATTTGTATTTATACATATGGGTAGGAGGTGCCATAGTGTTTCCCTTAGACAGTACAGTATGGGGGTACAGCTTATTGTGTGCCCAGAACATTCCTTCTCTGTATATTTGTATTTATAACATATGGGTAGGGGGTGCCATAGTGTTTCCCTTAGACAGTACCAGTATGGGGGTTACAAAGCTCTTATTGTGTGCCAAACATTCCGTCTCTGTATATTTGTATTTATACATATGGGTAGGAGGTGCTATAGTGTTTCCCCTTAAGATACAGTACAGTAATGGGGGTACAGCTTATTGTTATGCCGCAGAAACAATTCCCTTTCTGTATATTTGTATTTATACATATGGGCTAGGGGTGCCATAGTGGGTATTCCCTTAGACGTCAGTATGGGGTACAGCTTATTGTGTGCCAGAACATTTCCCTTCTGTATATTTGTTTATACATATGGGTAGGGGGTGCCATAGTGTTTCCCTTAGACAGTACAGTATGGGGGTACAGCTTATTGTGTGCCCAGAACATTCCTCTCTGTATATTTGTATTTATACATATGGGTAGGGGGTGCCATAGTGTTTCCCTTAGACAGTACAGTATGGGGGTACAGCTTATTGTGTGCCCAGAACATTCCTCTCTGTATATTTGTATTTATACATATGGGTAGGGGGTGCATAGTGTTTCCCTTAGACAGTACAGTATGGGGTACAGCTTATTGTGTGCCCAGAACATTCCCTCTCTGTATATTTGTATTTATACATATGGTAGGGGTGCCATAGTGTTTCCCTTAGACAGTACAGTATGGGGGTACAGCTTATTGTGTGCCCAGAACATTCCTTGCTCTGTATATTTTGTATTTATACATATGGGTAGGAGGTGCCATAGTGTTTCCTTAGACAGTACAGTAATGGGGGGTACAGCTTATTGTGTGCCAAAACATTCCTCTCTGTATATTTGTATTTATACATATGGGTAGGGGGTGCCATAGTGTTTCCCTTAGACAGTACAGTATGGGGGTTACATGCTTATTGTGTAGCCAGAACATTCCCTCTCTGTATATTTGTATTATACATATGGGTAGGGGGTGCCATAGTGGTTTCCGTTAGACAGTACAGTATGGGGGTACAGCTTATTGTGTGCCCAGAGCATTCCCTCTCTGTATATTTGTACTGATGCCCCAGGATATGCATTCTGGGCAAACTGAATGATATTGTTACATAGTTACTTTGGGTTAAACAAAAGCCCAGTAGATCCCATTCACTGCCATCCCAGAGCCGAGGGATCCGCTCCTCATAGAGGGCAATTCAGTTCGTCTGACAGGATCTGTTACACATAGAACCCTTCCTGCTTCATTCCCTGCTCTCATCTACCAAGTTAGTTTTTGGGGGGCGTGGGGGTAATTGGGGCAAATCTGATTCATTTTCCTGTTTCCGCAGCTGGAGAATTTGATGTATTATAATCAGAACAATCACTCAAAGGTGGTTCTGCGGGATTTTTACCTCTCGTGCTTCGAAAGTGGAGAAATCACAGAACCTTGTGGGACCCCCGAAGTACGCTTGGGTAAAGTGATATATCGGGGGGACAGAATGAGGGGGTATCAGTAAGTAAGGGGGGACAGAATGAGGGGGTATGCAGTACAGTGGGGGACAGAATGAGGGGGTAATTGAACAGTAGCGGGGACAGAATGGGGGGTATAGGTACAGTGTAGCGGGGCAGAATAAGGGGGTATCCGGTACGTAGGGGGGCAGATGAGGGTATCGGTACAGTAGGGGAGGGACAGAATCGAGGGGGGATCAGTACAGTAGGGGGACAGAATGAGGGGGTTATCGGTACATGTAGGGGGGACAGAATGGGGGGTATTAGAACAGTAGGGGGGACAGAATGAGGGGGTATCAGTACAAGTAGGGGGGACACAATGAGGGGGAATCAGTACAGGTAGGGGGGACAGAATGAAGGGGGAATGCAGTACAGTAGAAGGGACAGACATGAAGGGGGTTCTATGTTAAGTAGGGGGGGCACAATGAGGGGGTTATCAGTAAGTAGGGGGGGACCGAAGAGGGGAATCGTACATGTAGGGGGACAGAATGAGGGGGTCTTGGTACACAAGTAAGGGGGGACAGAATGAGGGGAATCGTACAAGTAGGGGGGACAGAATGAGGGGTATTAGTACATGTAGGGGGGAACAGAATGGGGGGTATCAGTACAGTGGGGGGGGACAGTATAGGGGAGGGGTATCCGGTACGAGTAGGGGGGGACAGAATGAGGGGGTATCAGGTACAGTTGGGGGGACAGAATGAGGGGGTATCAGAAAGTAGGGGGACAGAATGAGGGGGAATCAGTACAGTAGGGGGACAGAATAGGGGGTATGCGGTCAGTAGGGGGGACAGAATGAAGGGGTAATCAGTACGTAGGGGGGACAGAATGAGGGGGTAGTTCGTAGCAGTAGGGACAAGAATTGAGGGGATCGGTACAGTACGGGGGGAAGAATGAGGGGTTATTAGTACAGTGGGGGGGACAGAATGAGGGGGAATCGGTACAAGTAGGGGGGACGAATGAGGGGAGTATTAGTACAGTAGGGGGACACGTAATGAAGGGGGTATCAGTAAACGTGGGGGGGACGTCATATAGGGGTATCGTACACAGTACGGGGATCAGATGAGGGGGTATCAAGTAGCAGTTTGGGGGACAGAATGAGGGGGTATCAGTACAGTAGGGGGGGACAGAATGAGGGGGAATCGGTACAGTAGGGGGGACAGATGAGGGGGGTATTAGTACAGTAGGGGGGGGGAACAGAATGAGGGGGAATCGGCACATGTAGGGGGGACAGCAATGAGGGGGTAATTAGTACAGTAGGGGGGACAGACATGAGGGGGTATCAGTCATGGGGGGGGACAGATAAGGGCTGGTGTATGGTACAGTTAGGGGGGACAGAATGAGGGGGTATCAGTAACAGTTGGGGGGACAGAATGGAGGGGGTATCAGTACAGTAGGGGGGACAGATGAGGGGGTATCAGTACAGTGGCGACAGGAATGAGGGGGTATCAGTACAGTAGGGGGGACAGATGAGGGGGTATCAGTTAAGTAGGGGGGACCAGAATGAGGGGGTATCAGTTACTACGTATGGGGGGACAGATGACGGGGGTATAGTAGAGTAGGGGGGACAGAAGAGGGGGAATTCAGTACAAGTAGGGGGACAGAATGGAGGGGGTATCAGTACAGTTAGGGGGGACAGATGAAAGGGGGAATTGGTCATGGTAGCGGGGGACAGAATGAGGGTATCGGTACAGTGGGGGGACAGAATGAGGGGGAATCGGCTACAGTAGGGGGGGACAAAATGAGGGGGTTTCCGGTACAGTAGGGGGGACAGAATGAGGGGTATAGTACAGTGGGGGGAGACAGTTAATAAGGGTAATCTGGTAGCAGTAGGGGGGACAGAATGAGGGGGTATCAGTACAGTAGGGGGCGACAGATGAGGGAGTATCAGTACAGTGGGGGGGACAGTATAGGGGGTATCGGTACACGTAGGGGGACAGAATGAGGGGGTATGTACGCTTGGGGGGACAGAATGAGGGGGTATAGTATAGTAGGGGGGACAGAATGAGGGGTATCAGTAGTAGGGGGAACAGAAATGAGGGGGTATCAGTACAGTAGCGGGGACAGAATGTGAGGGGGTATCAGTACAGTAGGGGGGACAGAATGAGGGTATCAGTACAGTAGGGGGGACAGATGAGGGGGTAATCAGTAAAGTAGTGGGGGACAGAATGAGGGGGGAATCAGTAGCAGTAGGGGGGACAGAATGAGGGGGTATCAGTTCAAGTAGGGGGGCAAGAATGAGGGGGAATCGGTACAGTAGGGGGACAGAATGAGGGGGTATCGGTACAGTAGGGGGAAAGAAAGAGGGGGGAATCGGTACACGTAGGGGGGACAGAATGAGGGGGTTCGGTACAGTAGGGGGGACAGAATGAGGGGAATCGGTACAGTAGGGGGGACAGAATGAGGGGGTATTGGTACATGTAGGGGGGACAGAATGAGGGGGGAATAGGTACAGTAGGGGGGACAAGAATGAGGGGTATCAGTCAGTAGAGAGGACAGAATGAGGGGGTATCAGTAGGCAGTAGGGGGGACAGAATGAGGGGGTATCACGTACAGTAGGGGGGACAGATGAGGGGGTTTATCGTACAGTTGGGGGGACAGAAATGAGGGGGTATCAGTACAGTAGAGAGGACAGAATGAGGGGGTATCGGTCAGTAGGGGGTGTTACAGAATGAGGGGGTATCGGTACACGTAGGGGGGACAGAATGAGGGGGTATCAGTACAGTAGGGGGACAAGAATGAGGGGGTTTTAATCGGTACGTAGGGGGGAGCAGAATGAGGGGGTCATCAGTACAGTAGGGGGGACGAAAACTGAGGGGGTATAGTACAGTAGGGGGGACAGAATGAGGGGGTATCAGTACATAGGCGGAAGAATGAGGGGGTATCAGTAGCAGTGGGGGGGACAGTATAGGGGGTATCGGTACAGTAGGGGGGACAGAATGAGGGGGTATCAGTACAGTAGGGGGGACAGAATGAGGGGGTATCAGTACAGTAGGGGGGACAGAATGAGGGGAATCAGTAACAGTTGGGGGGACAGAATGAGGGGGTATCAGTACAGTAGGGGGGACAGCAATGAGGGGAATCGGTCAGTAGTGGGGACAGAAATGAGGGGGGTATGCGTATCAGTAGGGGGACAGAAATGAGGGGAATCAGTACAGTAGGGGGACAGAATAGGGGGAATCAGTACAGTAGAGAGGACAGAATCGAGGGGGTATCAGTACAGTAGGGGGACGAAAGAGGGGGTATTCAGTACAGTAGGGGACAGAATGAGGGGGAATCAGACAGTAGGCGGGACAGAATGAGGGGGCATGGTACAGTAGGGGGGACAGAATGAGGGGTATAGTACAGTAGGGGACAGAATGAGGGGAATCAGTAGCAGTGGGGGAGACAGAATGAGGGGGTATTAGTACAGTAGAGGGGAACAGAAATAAGGGGAATCAGTACAAGTAGGGGGCAGAATGAGGGGGTATCAGTACAGTAGGGGAGGGACAGAATGAGGGGGAATCAGTACAGAGGGGGACAGAATGAGGGGGTTAGTACAGTAGGGAAAGAATGAGGGGTATCAGTAAGTAGGGGGGACAGAATGAGGGGGTATCGGTACAGTAGGGGGGACAGAATGAGGGGGAATCGGTACAGTAGGGGGAAGAATGAGGGGGTATGTAACATGTAGGGGGGACAGAAGAGGGGGAATCAGTACAGTAGGGGTTGAAGAATGAGGGGGTATCAGTACAGAGGGGGGCAGAATGAGGGGGAATCAGTACAGTAGGGGGGACAGAATGAGGGGGTATCCAGTACAGTGGGGGGACGAATGAGGGGGTATCAGTACAGTAGGGGGGACAGAATGAGGGGGAATCAGTACAGTAGGGGGGACAGAATGAGGGGGTATCAGTACAGTAGGGGGGACAGAATGAGGGGGTATCAGTACAGTAGGGGGGACAGAATGAGGGGGTATCAGTACAGTAGGGGTACTGACAGGGTGGGGGGGCTTCTGATGACCCAGAGTGACCCACTGTCTGTGCCCACAGCCCCGGAGGTGGTATCCAGACACAGATATGGGCGCCCAGTCGACTGTTGGGCAGTTGGAGTTGTGATGTTCATCCTGTGAGTGTTACTAAGGTCTCTCTTTCTGTCTCTGTCACAAAGTCACCCATGATCCCCCCCATTTAGTGTGACACCCCTCCTTTCCCTTTCCAGCCTCTCAGGAAACCCCCCTTTTTATGACGAGAATGAGGAAGAAAACAGTGAGAGTCACAATAGGAAAATCTTCCGGAAGATTCTGGCCGGGGAGTACGAGTTCGATTCCCCCTACTGGGACGTCATCTCTGCCTCAGGTAGGGTATTATTATAGCCCCATGGGGCCACAGGGGCCACTGTCCAACCTGCCCTTGCACTACAACTCCCATGATTCCCTGTGCAGCTCCCAATACCCAGCAAGGCTCCATGTATCACAACTCCTCCCCCTTCTCCCCAATCTCCAGATGCACAATATGGACCGGACACATTATTGGGCTAAGCCTTTAGCCCGGGGGGGGGGGGGCATGGGATTTACCCCCTCACTCCCACTAATTCCTGCTCTTCCATCAGATCCCACAGGCAAAGCTCAGGTATTAGCCCATGTTCAGCTAAGGAGTGCCCTCTACTGGCCAAACCTGGGTACTGTGCCTAGAAAGGGTTATTGTTATCGTAAACTGGGCATGGGGGGCCTCTGTCCCACAGAGCTTACTCTCTAATGTGCCTGAGGCACAGGGAGGCTTGTACCAGGTCACATGACTTCATCTCTCATGGGGGGCCCTGCGTTTTCCCTTATATTTGGCGCTGCAGAAGGAAAAAGTGGCCCCACAGTAACAGCCAATCTCTGCCAACCCCGGGGCCCCCCGTGCCCATATTTATTGTGTGACTGGGGCAACAGGAGGATTACTGTGATTGGAGGAGATTTCAGAGGCCCCTTGTTGGTAAAGGCCAGTACCATCTTGTCGTTGGGGGTCCCCCATGATTCATTAGTTCTGTTGGGGGCTCCCCATGATTCATTAGTTCTGTTGGGGGCTCCCCGTGATTCATTAGTTCAGTTGGGGGCTCCCCGTGATTCATTAGTTCAGTTGGGGGCTCCCCCATGATTCATTATTCCGTTGGGGGCTCCCCGTTTCTAGTTCTGTTGGGGGTCCCCGTGATTCCCTCCCGTGATTATCAGTTCTCTTTGGGGGCTCCCCGTGATTCTGTAGTTCTGTTGGGGGCTCCCCTGATTCATTAGTTTTGTTGGGGGCTTCCCCGTGATTCATTAGTTTCAGTTGGGGGCTCCCCATGATTTCATTAGTTCAGTTGGGGGCTCCGTGATTCATAGTTCAGTTGGGGCTCCCGTGAATCATTGTTCAGTTGGGGGCTCCCCGTGATTCATTAGTTCAGTTGGGGGCTCCCGTGATTCATTAGTTAGTTTGGGGCTCCCATATTCATTAGTTCAGTTGGGGCTCCCCGTGATTCATTAATTCCGTTGGGGGCTCCCCATGATTCATTAGTTCAGTTGGGGGCTCCCCATGATTCATTAGTTCAGTTGGGGGCTCCCCATGATTCATTAGTTCAGTTGGGGACTCGTGATTCTTAGTTCGTTGGGGGTCCCCCTGATTCATTAGTTTCAGTTGGGGGCTCCCGTGATTCATTAGTTCCGTTGGGGTCCCCATGATTCATTAGTTCAGTTGGGGGTCCGGTGATTCATTTAGTTCTGTTGGGGCTCCCCGTGATTCATTAGTTCTGTTGGGGGCTCCCCTGATTCATTAGTTCTCTTGGGGACTCCCCGTGATTCATTAGTTAGTTGGGGTTCCTGTGATTCATTAGTTTCTCTTGGGACTCCCCGTGATTCATTAGTTCAGTTGGGGGCTCCCTGTGATTCATTAGTTCTGTTGGGGGCTCCCCGTGATTCATTAGTTCCGTTGGGGGTCCCCCATGATTCATTAGTTCTGTTGGGGGCTCCCCGTGATTCATTAGTTCAGTTGGGGGCTCCCCGTGATTCATTAGTTCTGTTGGGGGCTCCCCGTGATTCATTAGTTCAGTTGGGGGCTCCCCGTGATTCATTAGTTCTGTTGGGGGCTCCCCGTGATTCATTAGTTCAGTTGGGGGCTCCCTGTGATTCATTAGTTCAGTTGGGGGCTCCCCGTGATTCATTAGTTCCGTTGGGGGCTCCCCGTGATTCATTAGTTCCGTTGGGGGTCCCCCATGATTCATTAGTTCAGTTGGGGACTCCCTGTGATTCATTAGTCTTTGTGGGGGCTCCCCCTGATTCATTAGTTCGTTGGGGGCTCCGTGATTCATTAGTTCGTTGGGGCTCCCCATGATTCATTAGTTAGTTGGGGGCCCCCTGAATTCATTAGTTCAGTTTGGGGGCTCCCCGTGATTCATAGTTCAGTTGGGGGCTCCCCCGTGATTATTAGTTCGTTGGGGTGCCCCATATTATTAGTTCAGTTGGGGACTCCCTGTGATTCATTAGTTCTGTTGGGGGCTCCCCCTGATTCATTAGTTTTTAGTTGGGGGTCCCGTGATTCATTAGTTCAGTGGGGGCTCCCATGATTCTTAGTTCGTTGGGGCCTCCCTGTTCATTAGTTCAGTTGGGGGCCCCGTGATTCATTAGTTCAGGTTGGGGCTCCCGTGATTCATTAGTTCCGTTGGGGGCTCCCCATGATTCATTAGTTCAGTTGGGGGCTCCCCGTGATTCATTAGTTCAGTTGGGGGCTCCCCGTGATTCATTAGTTCTGTTGGGGGCTCCCCATGATTCATTAGTTCAGTTGGGGGCTCCCCGTGATTCATTAGTTCAGTTGGGGGCTCCCCCTGATTCATTAGTTCCGTTGGGGGGCCCCCATGATTCATTAGTTCAGTTGGGGGCTCCCTCTGATTCATTAGTTCAGTTGGGGGCTCCCCATGATTCATTAGTTCCGTTGGGCTCCCGTGATTCATTAGTTCAGTTTGGGGGCTCCCATGATTCATTAGTTCGTTGGGGGATCCCCATGATCATTAGTTCGTTGGGGGCTCCCCGTGATTCATTAGTTCAGTTGGGGGCTCCCCATGATTCATTAGTTCCGTTGGGGGTCCCGTGATTCATTAGTTCAGTTGGGGCTCCCCGTGATTCTTAGTTCGCTTGGGGGGCCCCATGATTCATTAGTTCCGTTGGGGCTCCCCGTGATTCTTAGTTAGTTTGGGGGCTCGCAGTGATTCATTAGTTCAGTTGGGGGTCCCCGTGATTCATTAGTTCAGTTGGGGCTCCCCATGATTCATCTAGTCGTTGGGGGGCCCCATGATCACTAGTTCAGTTGGGGCTTCCCAGTTCAGTTGGGGGCTCCCCATGATTCATTAGTCAGTTGGGGGCCCCCTGATTCATTAGTTCAGTTGGGGACTCCCTGTGATTCATTGTTCCCCTGATCATAGTTCAGTTGGGGGCTCCCGTGATTCTTAGTTCAGTTGGGGCTCCCATGATTCATTAGTTCAGTTGGGGGCTCCCCATGATTCATTAGTTCAGTTGGGGGCTCCCCGTGATTCATTAGTTCAGTTGGGGGCTTGCAGTGATTCATTAGTTCAGTTGGGGGCTCCCCCTGATTCATTAGTCCGTTGGGGGCCCCATGTTCATTAGTTTTCGTTGGGGGCTCCCTTGATTTCATTAGTTCAGTTGGGGGCTCCCCATGATTCATTAGTTCGTTGGGGTCCCCGTGATTCATTAGTTTCAGTTGGGGGGCTCCCCATGATTCATTAGTTTTCGTTGGGGGCTCCCCATGATTCATTAGTTCCGTTGGGGGCTCCCCGTGATTCATTAGTTCAGTTGGGGGCTCCCCACATCGATTCATCTAGTTCCGTTGGGGGCTCCCCGTGATTCATTAGTTCAGTTGGGGCTGCCCCGTGTTCAGTTTTGGGGGGCCCATGATTCATTAGTTCCGTTGGGGCTCCCCGTGATTCATTAGTTCAGTTGGGGGCTCGCAGTGATTCATTAGTTCAGTTGGGGGCTCCCCGTGATTCATTAGTTCAGTTGGGGGCTCCCCATGATTCATTAGTTCAGTTGGGGGGGCCCCATGAGTCATTAGTTCAGTTGGGGGCTCCCTGTGATTCATTAGTTCAGTTGGGGGCTCCCCATGATTCATTAGTTCAGTTGGGGGCTCCCCCTGATTCATTAGTTCAGTTGGGGGCTCCCCATGATTCATTAGTTCAGTTGGGGGGCCTCCATGAGTCATTAGTTCAGTTGGGGGCTCCCCATGATTCATTAGTTCAGTTGGGGGGCCCCCATGAGTCATTAGTTCAGTTGGGGGCTCCCTGTGATTCATTAGTTCAGTTGGGGGCTCCCCCTGATTCTTAGTTCATTATTCAGTTGGGGGCTCCCCGTGATTCATTAGTTCAGTTGGGGGCTCCCCGTGATTCATTAGTTCAGTTGGGGGCTCCCCATGATTCATTAGTTCAGTTGGGGGGGCCCCATGAGTCATTAGTTCTGTTGGGGGCCCCCCTGTGATTCATTAGTCCTGTAGTGAATGAAGGAAGGGGGTAATGGGGCAGTTTGGACCCTTTGGTGTTTCTCCACTCCGTCCCCCCAGAGGCAGAAGAAGACGGCAGGGATGGGGGGTCTCTGGTTGGTGAATGTAGATACAATAATCCGGCACCTTCCCTCCCCCCAGTAATCCCCCCGGGGGCTAAATCCCTGCTTAGCCTGCTGAGCACCCATTCACTGCTGGGCAGCTTTATCCTGATGGTGCCGGGGATGCTGGGAAGGGCTGGGGGGGCCCCTTGGGAATTAAGATTTCATAAATATATACACAAAAACCCCAATCCCCAGAGAACAGGGTCCCAACCAACACCCACAATCTTGAATATTACGCCAATCACTTTATTAGGGAGCTCCTGATTGGTCACTTTCTTGTAACCACGCCTCTCTCTGTACATTTGCCCAATGGGGGCACATTCAGGGCTGTTATAGGTACCAGTATGGCAGCTTCCGCTCGGCTAGGGGACTGGGTTTGTGGGTGGCAAGAGGGATTGTGCCGGATTCATGTCCCCATTGCCAGTGTCCCACCTCCCGGTAAACTCCCCCCACCCTTCTGTTCCTCAGCATTGGGGTGTATGGCTCCATGCAGTACAATGGTGCTCCCTCTCCTGCCACAGCGATGCACAGGGACCTGGGAATCTCCTGCACTCTGTGACCCCCATAAACCCAGGGCACCCCATTTTGATATAGCTTTGTGTCACAGTGATATTGGGAAGCTGCACAATTGCCCTGAGAGGGGCAGGTTAGTGGGGCAGGTTGCTCTGTGGGGCAATTAGGGTAATGTTCTCTTTCCTGGCAGCAAAGGACCTTGTATCGCGGCTGATGGAGATGGATCAGGAGCAGCGAATCACAGCACAGGATGCCCTCGCCCACACCTGGTGAGTCCCGCTCGGAGCTGTGGGGGCAATTGTACTTGGCGCTGTACCCAGAGGGGCAGGTGGATCCTCACTGGGAGACTTGGGGCCAACAATCACCGCTGGGGGGGTCTCAGGGGTCATTTCAGTGCCCCCCAGACAGGAAGAACTGTGTGCCCCGCGCTACCCCACAAGTTGCCCCACTAATTGCCTCAGGCACAGCATTCGGTTTGGATTATGAGGTTCTGCTGTTAGGGGTCGGGGTATTATGGTGATGCCCAAACACTTGGATATTACAGGGAGGGGGTACTGGGGGGCCGGGGGGCTAATTTTATTTCCATACCACCCATAATGGCTTCCTGCCCTGTTGGTGCCCCCACCCTCTCACCCACAGGATTTCAGGGAATGCGGCGTCAGAGCGGAACCTGAAGGAGGGGGTCTGTGCCCAGATTGAGAAGAACTTTGCCAAAGCCAAATGGAGAGTGAGTAGGGACGGGCACGGTGGGCTGGGGGGGCAGGACTGGCATATGGGGGCTGGGGGGGGACAGGCATACATGGGGGGGTGGGAGTGGCATATGTGGGCTGGGGGTGGGAGTGGCAAACATGGGTGGGGGTGGGACTGGCATACATGGGTGGGGGGTGGGAGTGGCAAACATGGCAATTAGGTGCAGGGTATGAATAAGTGAAGCTGCCGCTCCCACGTGCCCGCTCTCTTGGCACATTTGCCCAGTACTTGGGCAGTGGGTACATTTGCCCAGTACTTAGGCAGTGGGTAGAGTGGGTAGAGTGGGTACAGCAGGTACAGTGGGTACATTTGCCCAGTACTTAGGCAGTGGGTAGAGTGGGTACAGTGGGCACAGTTGGTACAGCGGGTACAGTGGGCATAGTGGGTACATTTGCCCAGTACTCAGACAGTGGGCACAGTGGGTACATTTGCCCAGTACTCAGACAGTGGGCACAGTGGGTACATTTGCCCAGTACTCAGACAGTGGGTACAGTGGGTACATTTGCCCAGTACTCAGACAGTGGGTACAGTGGGTACATTTGCCCAGTACTCAGACAGTGGGTACATTTGCCCAGTACTCAGACAGTGGGTACAGTGGGTACATTTGCCCAGTACTCAGACAGTGGGTACATTTGCCCAGTACTCAGACAGTGGGCACAGTGGGTACATTTGCCCAGTACTCAGACAGTGGGTACAGTGGGTACATTTGCCCAGTACTCAGACAGTGGGTACATTTGCCCAGTACTCAGACAGTGGGCACAGTGGGTACATTTGCCCAGTACTCAGACAGTGGGTACAGTGGGTACATTTGCCCAGTTTTCAGACAGTGGGTACATTTGCCCAGTACTCAGACAGTGGGTACAACATTTGCCCGCAGTGCCAGTGGGTACAGTGGGTACATTTGCCCAGTACTCAGACAGTGGGTACATTTGCCCAGTACTCAGGCAGTGGGTACAGTGGGTACATTTGCCCAGTACTCAGACAGTGGGCACAGTGGGTACAGCAGGTACAGTGGGCACAGTGGGTACATTTGCCCAGTGGGTACAGCGGGTACAGTTGTATGTGGGTGCCGTGTCCCTAACAATAACCCTGTGCTTCCCCCCCCCAGAAAGCCATACGTGTGACCACCTTCATGCAGAGACTGAGGGCCCCAGAAGGTGCCCGGCTGCCCGTCACCCCCCGCTCCTCCATGAGTGTCTCCCACGAGGTGACGGTGGCACCCGCTTCCCCCTCCCGGCACCCCCCTCCCTGCACAGAGGAACCCGCCTGCGGTTCTGACCCGACTGAGAGTCTGAAGGCTCCGTGCCCCCTGCCCCCCTCATAAACTGGAAACTGCCCCAGGGTCAGAGGGGTAGAACCGCACAAAGGACTCAGTACCGGAACCTCTGGCCCAGACCCATTGGGGCCTACGTTACTTACCCCGGGGCAAAGGGTGGGGCAGGTAGGGCATTCACACTCACCAAGGGCACCAATTACCCCACAGAGAGGGGCAGGGGGGGTAACAAGGCAATTGGTCAGGGAACTGCCTCACATCCCAGAGAGTCCCCCCTCCCCCAACTGCCCCATCTGGCCCCCTGGGGGGGTAACTAGGCCATTGGTCAGGGAACTGCCTCACATCCCAGAGAGTCCCCCCTCCCCCAACTGCCCCATCTGGCCCCCCGGGGGGGGTAACTAAGCCATTGGTCAGGGAATGCCTCACATCCGAGAGTCCCTCCCCCAACTGCCCCATCTGGCACCCCGGGGGGGTAACTAGGCCATTGGTCAGGGAACTGCCTCACATCCCAGAGAGTCCCCCCTCTCCCAACTGCCCCATCTGGCCCCCCGGGGGGTAACTAGGCCATTGGTCAGGGAACTGCCTCACATCCCAGAGAGTCCCCCCTCCCAACTGCCCCATCTGGCCCCCCGGGGGGTAACTAGGCATTGGTCAGGGAAACTGCCTCACATCCCAGAGAGTCCCCCTCCCACTGCCCCCATCTGGCACCCCGGGGGGGTAACTAGGCATTGTCAGGGAACTGCCTCACATCCCAGAGAGTCCCCCCTCCCAACTGCCCATCTGGCCCCGGGGGGTAACTAGGCATTGGTCAGGGAACTGCCTCACTCCCAGAGAGTCCCCCCTCCCAACTGCCCCATCTGGCCCGGGGGGTAACTAGGCCATTGGTCAGGGAACTGCCTCACATCCCAGAGAGTCTCCCCTCCCCCAACTGCCCCCCGGGGGGGTAACTAGGCCATTGGTCAGGGAACTGCCTCACATCCCAGAGAGTCTCCCCTCCCCCAACTGCCCCATCTGCCCCCCGGGGGGGGTAACTAGGCCATTGGTCAGGGAACTGCCTCACATCCCAGAGAGTCTCCCCTCCCCCAACTGCCCCATCTGGCCCCCGGGGGGGTAACTAGGCCATTGGTCAGGGAACTGCCTCACATCCCGAGAGTCCCAGCTGCCCCATCTGCCCCCGGGGGAGGGGCATGGCATCCTGCAGACCCTTATGGGAGTGGCTCCGGGTGGGGGGCCCATATCTGCCACAGGCTGGACCCCACAGCAGAGACGGGCTGAACCCAAATAAAGGCAAACTAACCCAACGTTGCTCTGTGTGCATTTAATCCACGCCCACACTCAGCCGATGCACAGCCATTGGCTTATTTCTAGCATTTGTGCCTCCTCCCCTCAGGCATTGGCCCCGCCCCTTCTGCCCCAAGGAGCAAAGCTCAGGCCCAATGATGGGGCAGCTGGGCGGTGCCAGCCCCAGGGGTATCTGTAGAGGTGGCTGTGCCCGTCGGTGCCCACTGTGCCCACACAGGGCAATAACCAATGAAAACTCCTTCCTGGAGCTGAACGGGTTTATTGCAGAACTTGAGCAGAACCCCCCGATGTGACCCGAAGAGTCCGGAAACTGCCCGGGAAGGTTGGGCCCCAAATGGTTCTGGTGTCTTTAGAGATTTATATACAGGAACATGGGGCGCCACTGTCACCCCCAAAGTCATCAGCAAAGCCCCACTTGCTCTGGGGGTCCAGTTTAGCTCCTAAGCTGCCAAAATTGGGGTAACAACCCGTTACTAAGGGATACAAGGATCTGGGGGACATTAAGGGGAGCTGCAGCAGGAGTTGGGGGTACAGTGGCCGCAGGAGTTGGGGGTACAGTGGCTGCAGCAGGAGTTGGGGGTACAGTGGCTGCAGCAGGAGTTGGGGGTACAGTGGCTGCAGCAGGTTGGGTTGCAGTGCGCAGGAGTTGGGGTACAGTGCTGCAGCAGGAGTTGGGGACAGTGGCTGCAGCAGGAGTTGGGGGTACAGTGGCAGCACGGAGTTGCAGTGGTGCAGCAGGATTGGGGTACAGTGGCTGCAGCAGAGTTTGGGGGTACAGTGGCAGCAGGAGTTGGGGGTACAGTGGCTGCAGGAATTGGGGGTACAGTGCGAGCAGGAGTTGGGGGTACAGTGGGCGCAGGAGTTGGGGGTAGTGGCAGCAAGGAGTTGGGGGTAAGTGGCAGCAGGAGTTTGGGGGTACAGTGGCTGCAGGAATTGGGGGTACAGTGGTGCAGGAGTTGGGGGTACAGTGGCTGCAGGAATTGGGGGTACAGTGGCTGCAGGAGCTTGGGGGTATCAGTGGCAGCAGGAGTTGGGGGTACAGTTGGCTGCAGGAGTTGGGGGTACAGTGGCTGCGCAGGAGTTGGGGGTACAGTGGCCTGCAGGAGTTGGGGGTACAGTGGGGCGCAAGGAGTGGGGGTACAGTGGCAGCAGGAGTTGGGGTAAGTGGCTGCAGGAATTGGGGGTCAGTGGTCAGGAGTTGGGGGTACAAGTGGCAGGGCAAGGAGTTGGGGTACAGTGGCTGCAGGAATTGGCGTCAGTGGCACAGGAGTTGGGGGTACAGTGGGCTGCAGGAGTTGGGGGACAGTGGCTGCAGGAGTTGGGGTACAGTGGCAGCAGCAATTGGGGTACAGTGGCAGCCCGATTGGGGGTACAGTGGCAGCCGGAGTTGGGGGTACAGTGGCAGCAGCAGTTGGGGGTACAGTGGCAGTTGGGAGGTAGCAGGGAGTTGGGGGTACAGTGGCAGCAGGAGTTGGGGGTACAGTGGCAGCAGGAGGTTGGGGGTACAGTGGCAGCAGGAGTTGGGGGTACAGTGGCAGCAGGAGTTGGGGTCACAGTTGGGGTAAGTGGCAGCAGTGGGGGTACAGTGGCAGCCGGAGTTGGGGGTAAGTGGCAGCAGGGTTGGGGGTACAGTGGGCAGCAGGAGTTGGGGGTACAGTGGCAGCAGGAGTTGGGGGTACAGTGGCGCAAGGAGTTGGGGGTACAGTGGCAGCAGGAGTTGGGGGTACAGTGGCAGCAGCAGTTGGGGGTACAGTGGCAGCCGGAGTTGGGGGTACATTATCACCCCTTGGTTGTCCCACTGGCACAGCTGAAGGTCACATGGAGCTGCTGTCGGGGTCCTTTAATCCCTCAACAGGGGGACGTGGTACTGCCCATAGACCTGTGTGGGCACAAAGGGGGGAACGTTTGATTATTTGTAAATCCTCCCCATCCCACCCCCCTGCCAGTTCCTCTGCCCTACTCCAGGGCAAGTATAAATCTACCCTCACCCATGATGCACTGTTCTCTCTCATTAACCTGCCCCTAATCATGGCACCGAGGCACCAGGAACTCACCCCTATGGTTCTGCCACAGAGAGAGGGGAGGGTCTGTGTAGGAGAAGGTAAGTAGGGCAGGAGAGAGAGGGGAGGGTGCCAGTCTGTGTAGGAGAAGGTAAGTAGGGCAGGAGAGAGAGGGGAGGGTGCCGGTCTGTGTAGGAGAAGGTAAGTAGGGCAGGAGAGAGAGGGGAGGGTGCTGGTCTGTGTAGGAGAAGGTAAGTAGGGCAGGAGAGAGAGGGGAGGGTGCCAGTCTGTGTAGGAGAAGGTAAGTAGGGCAGGAGAGAGAGGGGAGGGTGCCGGTCTGTGTAGGAGAAGGTAAGTAGGGCAGGAGAGAGAGGGGAGGGTGCGGTCTGTGTAGGAGAAGGTAATAGGGCAGGAGAGAAGAGGGGAGGGTGCCGGTCTTGTGTAGGAGAAGGTAAGTAGGGCAGGAGAGAGAGGGGAGGGTGCCGGTTTGTGTAGGAGAAGGTAAGTAGGGCAGGAGAGAGAGGGGAGGGTTGCGGTCTGTGTAGGAGAAGGTAAGTAGGGCAGGAGAGAGAGGGGAGGGTGCCGGTCCTGTTGTAGGAGAAGGTAAGTAGGGCAGGAGAGAGAGGGGAGGGTTCTTACTTGGAACCAGAACAGAACCAGAACCCTGTGTAACACTGAATACAGGGGAAACACAATGATTGCTATTGGTTAGGTGAGGCCTCCATGGAGGCTCAGGTACTTACCCCCATGTGGGTCACTTGCTCTCAGGGAGGCTCTTCCCGGCGGGGGCTTTGCTCTCCCCATTCTGCTGCTCGTTGTTGTTCTTCTGGGACAGACGGGTGGACATGGTGGCGGCGGTGGCCACAGCCTTGAAGCTTCGCTTGCGTTTCTGCACGTTCTGCTCGGGGTGGAAGATGATGACGTAGACCTTGGGCACGTAGAGCATCCCCAGCGAGACCGACGCACTCAGGCTCATAGACACCGTCAGGGTGGTGGTCTGGATATAGATCTGAAGGGAAGAGACCCTCAGCATCTCCTGCTTCTGAAGCCCACCCAACCAGGTGATGGAGATGGAAGGTCAGTACCACAGGTGGTGGGAACCAGTGGATCAATGGAAAAGTTCTGGACCAATGGAAGCCAACATCATTGACTCCCCGCCCAGCTATCCCACACCCAACCAGGTGATGGAGATGGAAGGTCAGTACCACAGGCGGTGGGAACCAGTGGATCAATGGAAAAGTTTGACAAATGGAAAGCCAACATCAATTGACTCCCCGCCAGCTATCCACCCCACCAAGTGATGGAGATGGAAGGTCAGTACCACAGGTGGTGGGAACCAATGGATCAATGGAAAAGTTCTGGACCAATGGAAGCCAACATCATTGACTCCCCGCCCAGCTATCCCACACCCAACCAGGTGATGGAGATGGAAGGTCAGTACCACAGGCGGTGGGAACCAGTGGCTCAATGGAAAAGTTCTGGACCAATGGAAGCCAACATCATTGACTCCCCGCCCAGCTATCCCACACCCAACCAGGTGATGGAGATGGAAGGTCAGTACCACAGGCGGTGGGAACCAATGGATCAATGGAAAAGTTCTGGACCAATGGAAGCCAACATCATTGACTCCCCGCCCAGCTATCCCACACCCAACCAGGTCATGGAGATGGAAGGTCAGTAGGAACCAGTGGGGGAGGAACCAGTGGATTAATGGAAAAGTTCTGGACCAATGGAAGCCAAAATTCTTGACCACCCAGCTATCCCACAATGCGCATGATGAAAGTGATGTCATGAGGGACAGATGTGATGTCATGAAGGGGAGTCATGTGACATGATGACGTTGCATTCACCTTTTCTGCAGACTGGGCGGTGCCAAAGAAGATGGGCACAAATGCCAGCCACACAATGCACGTGGTGTACATGGTGAAGCCGATTGGTTTGGCCTCGTTGAAGTTTTCGGGGACCCCCCGGGCCTTGACCGCATACACCGTGCACGTGACCATGAGCAGGATGGAGTACATCAGGCAGCTGACCAGGGACAGGTCGGACATGTCGCACTTCAGGACCCCCCTGGCGTTCTCAGGGTTGGGCGTTCGCTGCTCCTCGTAGTCAATGAAGCTGTGGGGGGGCAGCACCGCCAACCACACGGACGTCCCCACCAGCTGGACCCCGATGAGGCTGAATGTGATGACCAACTGGGAGGCGGGGCTAATGAAACGGGGGGGAGTCACCGAGCGCTTTCCCTGCTCAAAAATGCGGTAGATGCGGTTGGTCTTGGTGAGGAGGGCGGCGTAGGAGATGCACATTCCCAGTCCCAGGAACAACCTGCGGAGGGCGCACACTGCCACCCCCGGCTCGCCCATCATCAGGAAGGTGATAGCGTACATGAGAAAGATGCCCGTCAGGAGCACGTAGCTCAGCTCCCTCCCCGATGCCCGCACTATGGGCGTGTCGTTGAAGCGTACGAGAGTGCCCACCACAAACAGGGTACTGAGGATGCCCACAATGGCCAGGAAGAGGGGCAGGACTGCCCAGGCAGAGGTCCACTCCAGCTTGATAATAGGCGTCGCCCGGCAGGCGGTCCGGTTCTCATTGGGTCTCATATCAAATGGGCAAAGCTGGCAGGTGAAGTCGTCCAGCTGGAACTGGTACCCGTCACATAACTCGCAGTGCCAACAGCAGGGCACCCCCTTCACCATCTTCTTCCTCTCGCCAGGCTGGCAGGGGAGGCTGCACACAGAGGAGGGGATGTCCGACTGCCCACCGGACCACTGCATCTCCTCAATCTGCAAGGGAAAGGGCAAAGGTTGGCACAACAGAATGGCAGGAACCTTCTCCTGGGCATCTGGATGCCAGTCACTTACACTGAGCCGCAGATACTCGGTCCACTGGCCAATGACGCGATAGGAAGGGGCGCTGTCATTGGCCATCTGGTACTGGAAGATGTCATAGCGGCCGGGGGCGTCGCCATTCTCGTTGAACATCACGGGGGTCCCAGCGCTGCCTGCGGTACAAATACATTAGAAATTCAGCCTACAGAGAGGGAGACCCCACTCAAGCCCCACTCAATGCCCCACTCAGTGCCCCACTCAGTGCCAGCAACATAAGCAACCAAAACAGAGTGGTGGGAGAACTTGCTGGGTGGTCTACACAACAGTGGGTAGGTAGGTACAGTCAGACAGGTGGGTACAGACAGACAGGTAGGTACAGTCAGGAAGGTAGGTACAGACAGACAGGTGGGTACAGACAGACAGGTGGGTACAGACATATGGGTACAGACAGACAGGTAGGTACAGTCAGACAGGAAGGTACAGACAGACAGGTGGGTACAGACAGACAGGTGGGTACAGACAGGTGGGTACAGACAGACAGGTAGGTACAGACATATGGGTACAGACAGACAGGTAGGTACAGTCAGACAGGAAGGTACAGACAGACAGGTGGGTACAGACAGACAGGTGGGTACAGTCAGGAAGGTAGATACAGTCAGACAGGTGGTAGGACATGGGTACAGACAGACAGGTAGGTACAGACATATGGGTACAGACAGACAGGTAGGTACAGTCAGACAGACAGACAGACAGGTGGGTACAGACAGGTGGGTACAGACAGACAGGTAGGTACAGTCAGACAGGAAGGTACAGACAGACAGGTGGGTACAGACAGGTGGGTACAGACAGACAGGTGGGTACAGACAGACAGGTGGGTACAGACAGGTAGGTACATACGGGAGCCAATAGGAAGCCCTGACACCACGGCCTATGGCTTCGGCTGGTCTCACCGTTGAAGTTGACCCGGTGGATGTAGCGCAGGAGCAGCCGCCCCTCGATTGGGTCCATCTTGTCACAGACCCCGCTGTGCCCGGGGCACAGATCCACGTGCATGTTGTGTAGGGCATGTGCCATGGCATAAACGGCATCGATAACGAACTGCACCTTCCCCTCCTGCTCATACGCCGAGTCCTTGGCGATCCGCTCCCCCCCTGCAATGAGACGCCGGGCACTCAGACTGGCACCGGCCCATGTATATCCTGTACCCAAGGGCAGTGCCAGTCAGTGTGTATAGGGGTACCAAACTGCCCTGTCTGTATGAACTGGGGGAGCCCCACATACCCAGTGCCAGTCAGTGTGTATAGGGGTACCAACCCTGCCCTGTCTGTATGAACTGGGGGAGCCCCACATACCCAGTGCCAGTCAGTGTGTATAGGGGTACCAACCCCCCCTGTCTGTATGAACTGGGGGAGCCCCACATACCCAGTGCCAGTCAGTGTGTATAGGGGTACCAACCCCCCCTGTCTGTATGAACTGGGGGAGCCCCACATACCCAGTGCCAGTCAGTGTGTATAGGGGTACCAAGCTGGCAGACATATTTGTAAGTGACAGGCATAGGTACCCCAACAGACATGTACCCCAAGGTGATGATTGGCTCAAGGTGGAATGGGGAAAGGGGGTGCAGCTGGTACATGTCGTGCCAGTATACTCCTGTCTCTGATTGGCTGAGAGTGGTTCCGGGGGACAATACAGGGGCCCCCAGTCTGGTACCGGTACACTTGCGCCGGGGGTCCTCGGGTCGGGCTGCTGATCGGGTCAATCTGCACTTGAAGTCGTCCTCCCAGAACTCAGCGAACCAGATGTTGCGCCGGTTGTTCTCCAGGGTCCGGCTGGTAAAGTACTGGTCAAAGCCTGGGGGGGCAGAAAGGATTCGGGTCAGCGACCCCCCTGGCGTTAGAGCCCCCCGTGCTGGGTAGGGTGGCACTTACCCTCAATAGACGCCCTCTTGGGTAGAATGGTCACTGCCCCCTCGGCCACTTCCTCCAGACCCAACACTGGGGAGGTCTTGGAGCCCCAACTGTCTGACCCCACCCACAGGAAATGTCCTGTCTGATTGGCTCGTTGGGAGGCCTCCAGGACACGCCTACCAATAGAAAAAAGGTTTGGCAGGGAGTTGCTACAAAAGGGGGAGGGAGATTGTAAGTAGAGGACGGGGGGGCAAATAAATACAAGGGGGCAAAGTCAAGGTTCCCTCACTTGATATCATCCTCGTTGGCAAAGATAATGATGCCCCGGGCATTGGGGGTCTCCAGGAGCCTCCGAATCACCTTATCGAACTCTCCGGGGCGCGGCTCCCGCGGGATCTTGATGGACTGAGCGATACACACGCCCCCTGCAGGAACCAACACACCCCTAATGTACGGCTGCTGTGATTGGACGAGGCCATGTGTGTGCAGGGTGGGTCTCCCATGAGCCTCTCTGGGGCCTCTCTCTATGTCATTTGCTTCCCTGTGGCCCCTACTCTCTGGGGCCAACTGACCAGTCTGCAGGCTGAAATGATGTATAAGTAGCCATGCACCTGTATCTATGGGCCCCCCCCCAATGGCCAGTATAGTCTCCCCTCTGCCCAACAGTCAGTCACCCTGCACCCCGCACCCAGAACCCTACATTAGGGTGTCAGTGCCAATGCCACCCTACAGGGGGCACTTACAATAAACTCTGTGGCCCTAAGTGTTGTGGCCCTTACACAGAAACTGTTTGCTTTGCCCCATTTGCCCTGGGCATTGTGTCCCATTTGAGTGGCCAATGGGCCAAGGGCGACAAGGGGGCACCTACCCGCCTCCCGGGAGATCTGCATGAAGGCCTCGACGCCGCTCTCGCCGTAGTTGCCCTCAGACGCCAGCGTGGAGACGTAGTTCCAGCCGAGGGCTTTGACAATATCCACCATGGCCTGCGCCTGGTAGGAGTCGGGGGGCACCACGCGGGAGAAGAAGTCGTATCGGTTGTTGTCGCTGAGCTCGGGGGCCGTAGAGGCGTAACTGATCTGGGGTATCTGCAGGCAACAGGGGCATTAGGGGCAGTCTCACTACATCTGCCATACCCTCATCTCTCCACTAGGGGCAGTCTCACTACATCTGCCATACCCTCATCTCTCCACTAGGGGCAGTCTCACTACATCTGCCATACCCTCATCTCTCCACTAGGGGCAGTCTCACTACATCTGCCATTCCCTGATCCCTCCACTAGGGGCAGTCTCACTACATCTGCCATTCCCTGATCCCTCCACTAGGGGCAGTCTCACTACATCTGCCATACCCTCATCTCTCCACTAGGGGCAGTCTCACTACATCTGCCATACCCTCATCTCTCCACTAGGGGCAGTCTCACTACATCTGCCATACCCTCATCCCTCCACTAGGGGCAGTCTCGCTACATCTGCCATTCCCTCATCCCTCCACTAGGGGCAGTCTCGCTACATCTGCCATTCCCTCATCCCTCCACTAGGGGCAGTCTCACTACATCTGCCATTCCCTCATCCCTCCACTAGGGGCAGTCTCACTACATCTGCCATTCCCTCATCCCTCCACTAGGGGCAGTCTCACTACATCTGCCATTCCCTCATCCCTCCACTAGGGGCAGTCTCACTACATCTGCCATTCCCTCATCCCTCCACTAGGGGCAGTCTCACTACATCTGCCATACCCTCATCCCTCCACTAGGGGCAGTCTCACTACATCTGCCATACCCTCATCTCTCCACTAGGGGCAGTCTCGCTACATCTGCCATACCCTCATCTCTCCACTAGGGACAGTCTCGCTGCATCTACCATTCCCTCAACTCTCCACTAGGGGCAGTCTCGCTACATCTGCCATACCCTCATCTCTCCACTAGGGGCAGTCTCGCTACATCTGCCATACCCTCATCTCTCCACTAGGGACAGTCTCGCTGCATCTACCATTCCCTCAACTCTCCACTAGAGGCAGTCTCGCTACATCTGCCATACCCTCATCTCTCCACTAGGGGCAGTCTCGCTACATCTGCCACACCCTCATCTCTCCACTAGGGGCAGTCTCACTACATCTGCCATACCCTCATCTCTCCACTAGGGGCAGTCTCACTACATCTGCCATACCCTCATCCCTCCACTAGGGGCAGTCTCACTACATCTGCCATTCCCTCATCCCTCCACTAGGGGCAGTCTCGCTACATCTGCCATTCCCTCATCCCTCCACTAGGGGCAGTCTCGCTACATCTGCCATTCCCTCATCCCTCCACTAGGGGCAGTCTCACTACATCTGCCATACCCTCATCTCTCCACTAGGGGCAGTCTCACTACATCTGCCATACCCTCATCTCTCCACTAGGGACAGTCTCGCTGCATCTACCATTCCCTCAACTCTCCACTAGGGGCAGTCTCACTACATCTGCCATACCCTCATCTCTCCACTAGGGACAGTCTCGCTGCATCTACCATTCCCTCAACTCTCCACTAGAGGCAGTCTCGCTACATCTGCCATACCCTCATCTCTCCACTAGGGGCAGTCTCGCTACATCTGCCACACCCTCATCTCTCCACTAGGGGCAGTCTCACTACATCTGCCATACCCTCATCTCTCCACTAGGGGCAGTCTCACTACATCTGCCATTTCCTCATCTCTCCACTAGGAGCAGTCTCGCTACATCTGCCATACCCTCATCTCTCCACTAGGGGCAGTCTCACTACATCTGCCATTCCCTCATCTCTCCACTAGGGGCAGTCTCGCTACATCTGCCATACCCTCATCTCTCCACTAGGGGCAGTCTCACTACATCCGCCATACCCTCATTTCTCCACCAGGGGCAGTCTCGCTACATCTGCCATTTCCTCATCTCTCCACTAGGGACAGTCTCGCTATATCTACCATTCCCTCAACTCTCCACTGGGGCAGTCTCACTACATCTGCCATACCCTCATCTCTCCACTAGGGGCAGTCTCGCTACATCTGCCATACCCTCATCTCTCCACTAGGGGCAGTCTCGCTACATCTGCCATACCCTAAACTCTCCACTAGGGACAGTCTCGCTACATCTGCCATACCCTCAACTCTCCACTAGGGGCAGTCTCGCTACATCTGCCATACCCTCATCTCTCCACTAGGGGCAGTCTCGCTACATCTGCCATACCCTAAACTCTCCACTAGGGACAGTCTCGCTACATCTGCCATACCCTCATCTCTCCACTAGGGGCAGTCTCGCTACATCTGCCATACCCTAATCTCTCCACTAGGAGCAGTCTCACTACATCTGCCATACCCTCATCTCTCCACTAGGGGCAGTCTCACTACATCTGCCATACCCTCATCTCTCCACTAGGGGCAGTCTCGCTACATCTGCCATTTCCTCAACTCTCCACTAGGGACAGTCTCGCTACATCTGCCATACCCTAAACTCTCCACTAGGGACAGTCTCGCTACATCTGCCATACCCTCAACTCTCCACTAGGGACAGTCTCGCTACATCTGCCATACCCTCATCTCTCCACTAGGGGCAGTCTCACTACATCTGCCATACCCTCATCTCTCCACTAGGGGCAGTCTCACTACATCTGCCATACCCTAAACTCTCCACTAGGGGCAGTCTCGCTACATCTACCATTCCCTCAACTCTCCACTAGAGGCAGTCTCGCTACATCTGCCATACCCTCATCTCTCCACTAGGGGCAGTCTCGCTACATCTGCCACACCCTCATCTCTCCACTAGGGGCAGTCTCACTACATCTGCCATACCCTCATCTCTCCACTAGGGGCAGTCTCACTACATCTGCCATTTCCTCATCTCTCCACTAGGGGCAGTCTCGCTACATCTGCCATACCCTCATCTCTCCACTAGGGGCAGTCTCACTACATCTGCCATACCCTCATCTCTCCACTAGGGGCAGTCTCACTACATCTGCCATACCCTAAACTCTCCACTAGGGGCAGTCTCGCTACATCTACCATTCCCTCAACTCTCCACTAGAGGCAGTCTCGCTACATCTGCCATACCCTCATCTCTCCACTAGGGGCAGTCTCGCTACATCTGCCACACCCTCATCTCTCCACTAGGGGCAGTCTCACTACATCTGCCATACCCTCATCTCTCCACTAGGGGCAGTCTCACTACATCTGCCATTTCCTCATCTCTCCACTAGGGGCAGTCTCGCTACATCTGCCATACCCTCATCTCTCCACTAGGGGCAGTCTCACTACATCCGCCATACCCTCATTTCTCCACTAGGGGCAGTCTCACTACATCTGCCATTTCCTCATCTCTCCACTAGGGGCAGTCTCGCTACATCTGCCATACCCTCATCTCTCCACTAGGGGCAGTCTCGCTACATCTGCCATACCCTCATCTCTCCACTAGGGGCAGTCTCGCTACATCTGCCATACCCTCATCTCTCCACTAGGGGCAGTCTCACTACATCTGCCATTCCCTCATCTCTCCACTAGGGGCAGTCTCGCTACATCTGCCATACCCTCATCTCTCCACTAGGGGCAGTCTCGCTACATCTGCCATACCCTCATCTCTCCACTAGGGGCAGTCTCGCTACATCTGCCATACCCTCATCTCTCCACTAGGGGCAGTCTCACTACATCTGCCATTCCCTCATCTCTCCACTAGGGGCAGTCTCACTACATCTGCCATACCCTCATCCCTCCACTAGGTGCAGTCTCACTATATCTGCCATACCCTCATCTCTCCACTAGGGGCAGTCTCACTACATCTGCCATACCCTCATCTCTCCACTAGGGGCAGTCTCGCTACACCTGCCATACCCTCATCTCTCCACTAGGGGCAGTCTCGCTGCATCTACCATTCCCTCAACTCTCCACTAGGGCAGTCTCACTACATCTGCCATACCCTCATTTCTCCACTAGGGGCAGTCTCACTACAGAGCTCTACCATAACTGCTGTTATTAAAGCGTTAAGCTGAAGCAGAGGGCACTCCCCATTGGCTGCTAATTACAATTAGAGTGAGTGCTCGTTATCAGGGTAAGATAAGACTTGACCAATGAGCAATGAGCTGGGAAGCTTTACGCTAAAGGGCAGGGGTGCACATAGGCCACCATACAGGCCTACAGGGGGCGCAACAGTCTCCCCTATATATGTACGTAAGTAGCGCTATATAAATAAACACATACATATAGATACCAACCAGTCACTAACAAGATGCCCCTCACTGATTGTCATTATTACCCTCCCCTGGGGCAAGAGAAGACCATGACTAGAGTGAGAGCTAAGGAATCTCTTACAGAAAAGAGGCGCAGGACGTTGGCCACCATGATGGACACGGAACTGGCCGAGGCTCCGATGACCCCCACGACCCTCTCCGGCCGGCTGAGAATGGGGGGGTCTCCGTTGGAGCAGCGAATATCTGACGTGTCCTTCTGAATGAGAGCTTGCACGAAGGTGAGAGACTGCTCGAGAGCGTACGTGTCCCGCGAGCACGTGTCCAGAATGCGGGCGCCCAGAGTCAGATTGGGGAGCAGCTCCGGGTCCCCATTGATTTGATCTAAGGCATACAACATGGCCTCCAGGCGGTGCACCCCAGCCTCCTTCTTCACCTCCCCACACGGAGTCCCTGCCGGGCCCTTGGCATGTACGGGGAAGAGACCGCCCAGGGTAATGTCTCCATCGATCTTTATAGAGTGCTGGGCGGTGCTTGCCTGCACCCCGACGCTTCTCTGCACCAGCAGGAAGAAGAGGATTCTGGGAGATGGCAGTGGCCCCATAGTTCTGTGTGATGCCCTCCAAAGGGGCCCGGGCACCTCGCTGCCTCTGGCATTCAGGCTGTATCCATGGCTACAGGGCTGAGGAAGGCCTGCGGGGAGAAACGTGGCACGGTTAGTTAGGGTCCTGCTCAGGCCAATCGGGCGAGACTCCGCCTATACAAATGTACAATGGAGGGGCAGCCAGTCAAGGAATGGAGATGGGCACAATCCATATGGCAGCCAAGGCTGGGGGAGCCTCTAGGGGGGCTCTGTGCCACTCAGCCATAGGGCAGCATGCCCACCCCTCAGCCAATAAACACAGGGGCACAATCCATATGGCAGCCAAGGCTGGGGGAAGCCTCTAGGGGGGCTCTGTGCCACTCAGCCATAGGGCAGCATGCCCACCCCTCAGCCAATAAACACAGGGGCACAATCCATATGGCAGCCAAGGCTGGGGGAGGCCTCTAGGGGGGCTCTGTGCCACTCAGCCATAGGGCAGCATGCCCACCCCTCAGCCAATAAACACAGGGGCACAATCCATATGGCAGCCAAGGCTGGGGGAGTCTCTAGGGGGGCTCTGTGCCACTCAGCCATAGGGCAGCATGCCCACCCCTCAGCCAATAAACACAGGGGCACAATCCATATGGCAGCCAAGGCTGGGGGAGTCTCTAGGGGGGCTCTGTGCCACTCAGCCATAGGGCAGCATGCCCACCCCTCAGCCAATAAACACGGGGGCACAATCCATATGGCAGCCAAGGCTGGGGGAGCCTCTAGGGGGGCTCTGTGCCACTCAGCCATAGGGCAGCATGCCCACCCCTCAGCCAATAAACACAGGGGCACAATCCATATGGCAGCCAAGGCTGGGGGAGCCTCTAGGGGGGCTCTGTGCCACTCAGCCATAGGGCAGCATGCCCACCCCTCAGCCCTCTGCCCCCTCGCTCACTGCCTACTGCGCCAAAAGGAAATTCATGGCTTTAATAATAGGGGTAATTAAATAGTTAATACCTTAATCACCTTCATAATGGCCCCCATGTTGCTGGTACCAGTGATTCTGCTAGAGGCCCAGTAGTACCGGCGGTACAGAGGCAGAAATAACACCAGCGGGTGGGGGTCAGTGCCTACATGAGGCTTCCCTGCCCCAGGGGGGGTACTGGTACCAGTGATTCTGCTAGAGGCCCAGTAGTACCGGCGGTACAGAGGCAGAAATAACTCCAGCGGGTGGGGGTCAGTGCCTACATGAGACTTCCCTGCCCCAGGGGGGGTACTGGTACCAGAGCGGTTCCGTACAGACGCACAGAGAGTGTGGGGAGAGGAGACAGCGTGGGAACAGTGTGAGGTAACACTCTCTGAGCTGTGAGACATCCCTCGCTCTCGTGCCTCTCGGGGGCAGAAATATATGGGAATATACTGAGTCCCAAACTGCCCCCAGAGCCCCCACATGTACCAGCTGGAAGCCCCCTACTGCCAGGCCCATTATACACTGTACCCTGGGCACACTGGCACTAATATGGCACAAACTGCCCCCAGAGCCCCCACATGTACCAGCTGGAAGCCCCCTACTGCCAGGCCCATTATACACAGTACCCTGGGCACACTGGCACTAATATGGCACAAACTGCCCCCAGAGCCCCCACATGTACCAGCTGGAACCCCCCTACTGCCAGGCCCATTATACACAGTACCCTGGGCACACTGGCACTAATATGGCACAAACTGCCCCCAGAGCCCCCACATGTACCAGCTGGAACCCCCCTACTGCCAGGCGCATTATACACAGTACCCTGGGCACACTGGCACTAATATGGCACAAACTGCCCCCAGAGCCCCCACATGTACCAGCTGGAACCCCCTACTGCCAGGCCCATTATACACAGTACCCTGGGCACACTGGCACTAATATGGCACAAACTGCCCCCAGAGCCCCCATATGTACCAGCTGGAACCCCCCTACTGCCAGGCCCATTATACACAGTACCCTGGGCACACTGGCACTAATATGGCACAAACTGCCCCAGAGCCCCACATGTACCAGCTGGAACCCCCCTACTGCCAGGCCCATTATACACAGTACCCTGGGCACACTGGCACTAATATGGCACAAACTGCCCCCAGAGCCCCCATATGTACCAGCTGGAACCCCCCTACTGCCAGGCCCATTATACACAGTACCCTGGGCACACTGGCACTAATAAGGCACAAACTGCCCCCAGAGCCCCCACATGTACCAGCTGGAACCCCCCTACTGCCAGGCCCATTATACACAGTACCCTGGGCACACTGGCACTAATATGGCACAAACTGCCCCAGAGCCCCCACATGTACCAGCTGGAACCCCCCTACTGCCAGGCCCATTATACACAGTACCCTGGGCACACTGGCACTAATATGGAACAAACTGCCCCCACATGTACCAGCTGGAAGCCCCCTACTGCCAGGCCCATTATACACAGTACCCTGGGCACACTGGCACTAATATGGCACAAACTGCCCCCAGAGCCCCCATATGTACCAACTGGAACCCCCCTACTGCCAGGCCCATTATACACAGTACCCTGGGCACACTGGCACTAATATGGCACAAACTGCCCCCAGAGCCCCACATGTACCAGCTGGAACCCCCCTACTGCCAGGCCCATTATACACAGTACCCTGGGCACACTGGCACTAATATGGAACAAACTGCCCCCAGAGCCCCCACATGTACCAGCTGGAACCCCCTACTGCCAGGCCCATTATACACAGTACCCTGGGCACACTGGCACTAATATGGCACAAACTGCCCCCAGAGCCCCCACATGTACCAGCTGGAAGCCCCCTACTGCCAGGCCCATTATACACAGTACCCTGGGCACACTGGCACTAATATGGCACAAACTGCCCCCAGAGCCCCCACATGTACCAGCTGGAAGCCCCCTACTGCCAGGCCCATTATACACAGTACCCTGGGCACACTGGCACTAATATGGCACAAACTGCCCCCAGAGCCCCCACATGTACCAGCTGGAAGCCCCCTACTGCCAGGCCCATTATACACAGTACCCTGGGCACACTGGCACTAATATGGCACAAACTGCCCCCAGAGCCCCCACATGTACCAGCTGGAACCCCCTACTGCCAGGCCCATTATACACAGTACCCTGGGCACACTGGCACTAATATGGCACAAACTGCCCCCACAGCCCCCACATGTACCAGCTGGAACCCCCCTACTGCCAGGCCCATTATACACAGTACCCTGGGCACACTGGCACTAATATGGCACAAACTGCCCCCAGAGCCCCCACATGTACCAGCTGGAACCCCCCTACTGCCAGGCCCATTATACACAGTACCCTGGGCACACTGGCACTAATATGGCACAAACTGCCCCCAGAGCCCCCACATGTACCAGCTGGAACCCCCCTACTGCCAGGCCCATTATACACAGTACCCTGGGCACACTGGCACTAATATGGCACAAACTGCCCCCACATGTACCAGCTGGAACCCCCCTACTGCCAGGCCCGATATAGGGAGGAATAGGGGGCACAGGGAATGCTGGGAGGGAATAGGGGGCACAGGGAATGCTGGGAGGGAATAGGGGGCACAGGGAATGCTGGGAGGGAATAGGGGGCACAGGGAATGCTGGGAGGGAATAGGGGGCACAGGTAATGCTGGGAGGGAATAGGGGGCACAGGGAATGCTGGGAAATAGGGGGCACAGGGAATGCTGGGAAGGGGGCACAGGGAATGCTGGGAGGGATAGGGGCACAGGGAAATGCCTGGAAGGAATAGGGGGCACGGTAATGCTGGGAAGGAATAGGGGGCACAGGTAATGCTGGGAGGGAATAGGGGGCACAGGGAATGCTGGGAAGGAATAGGGGGCACAGGTAATGGCTGGGGAGGGAATAGGGGGCACGGAATGCTGGAAGGAAAGGGGCACACAGTAATGCTGGGAGGGAAAGGGGGCACAGGAATGCGGAGGAAAGGGGGCACAGTAATGCTGGGAGGGAATAGGGGGCACAGGTAATGCCGGGAGGGAATAGGGGGCACAGGGAATGCTGGGAAGGAATAGGGGGCACAGGGAATGCTGGGAGGGAATAGGGGGCACAGGGAACGCTGGGAAGGAATAGGGGGCACAGGGAATGCTGGGAGGGAATAGGGGGCACAGGGAACGCTGGGAAGGAATAGGGGGCACAGTGACCCCCCGATACCCCACTAGTGGGTCACACACAGGACAGATAGGGGTACAGGGAGGAAGCCATATTGTGGGGGTACAGTACCTCGGGGTGGGGGCCCCTCTCATTGTGTCTGGGCCCAGTTAACCCTTCCTTCCCCACAGGCTCAGGTGCTGCTCTCTCTCTCTCTCCTGTAGGAATGAGCTCCTATTATTAGCGCCTGTCTCTCAGTCCGGCCCCCTCTCCCAGCGCTCTCATTCCCTCTCGCCCCCCGGGGCCCCGCTCCCCCCTCTCTCTCTCTCACTCGGAGGTCACTTTACGATTTGAGTGCCTCTAAATCCCTTAAAAGCCGCACAGATTTAATGTGGGAAAAGCCTCTGCCCTTCCATTATATCCCAGTGCGGCTAATGGGAGTGTGGGGGGGCACAGGGGGGGCACAGGAACGCCGGGGTCTGTAGCATCCGTACCGGGTGTAACCGGGGCAAGGGGAGGCACAGGGTAATGTAGGGGTAACCTCCTGTGCCCCCTATTCCCTCCCGGCATTACCTGTGCCCCCTATTCCCTCCCGGCATTACCTGTGCCCCCTATTCCCTCCCAGCATTACCTGTGCCCCCTATTCCCTCCCGGCATTACCTGTGCCCCCTATTCCCTCCCGGCATTACCTGTGCCCCCTATTCCCTCCCAGCATTCCCTGTGCCCCTATTCCTCAGCATTACCTGTGCCCCCTAATCCCTCCGGCAATTACCTGTGCCCCTAATTCCCTCCCGGCATTACCTGTGCCCCTATTCCCTCCCGGCAATTCCTTGCCCCTATTCCATCCCAGCATCTCCCTGTGCCCCTCTATTCACCTCCCAGCATTCCATGTGCCCCCTATCCTTCCGCAGCATTACCTGTGCCCCTATTCCTCCCAGCATTCACCCTGTGCCCCCTCATTCCCTCCCAGCATTGCGCCTGTGCCCGCCTATTCCCTTCCCGGCAATTCCTGTGCCCCTATCCCTCCGGCATTCGCCTGTCCCCTATTTCCCTCCGGATTCCCTGTGGCCCCCTATTCCCTCCCGGCATTACCTGTGCCCCCTATTCCCTCCCGGCATTACCTGTGCCCCCTATTCCCTCCCAGCATTACCTGTGCCCCTATTCCCATCCGGCATTCTGTGCCCGCCTATTCCTCCCGGCATTACCTTGCCCCTATTCCTTCCCAGCAATCGCATCCCTGTGCCCCCTAATTCCTCCCAGATCCCCTGTGCCCCTATTCCCTCCCTGGCATTTAACCTGTGCCCCCCTATTTTTCCCCCTCCCGCATTTACCTGTGCCCCCTATTCCCTCCGGCATTCCTGTGCCCCCTATTCCTCCCAGCATTCCCTGTGCCCCTAAAATTCCCTCCCGGCATTCCCTGTGCCCCCTATTCCTTCCCGCATACCTGTGCCCCTAATTCCCTCCCCAGCAATTCCCTGTGCCCCCTAATTCCCTCCCAGCATTCCTGTCGCCCCCTATTCCCTCCGGCAATTCCCTGTGCCGCCCTATTCCCTCCCGGCATTCCTGTTGCCTCCCTATTCCCTCCGGCATTCCTGTGCCCCTATTCGCCTCCCGGCATTACCTGTGCCCGCTATTCTCCGGCATTACTGTGCCCCCTAATTCCCTCCGGCATTACCTGTGCCCGCCTATTCCCTCACCGCATTACCGTGTGCCCCCTATTCCCTCCCGGCATTACCTGTGCCCTATTCCTTCCCGGCATTACCTGTGCCCTATTCCCTCCCGGCATTAACCTGTGCCACTATTCTCCGCGGCATCCCTGTGCCCCCATTCCCTCCCAGCATTCCTGTGCCCCTATTCCTCCGGCATTACCTGTGCCCCCTATTCCCTCCGGCATTACCTGTGCCCCTATTCCCTCCCGGCATTCCCTGTGCCCCCTTTGACCCTCACCGGCATTCCTGTGCCCCTATTCCTCCAGCATTCCCTGTGCCCCCGTATTCCATTCCAGCAATTACCTGTGGCCCCTATTCCCATCCCAGCATTCCCTGTGCCCCTATTCCCTCCAGCATGTCCCTGTGCCCCCTATTCCCATCCCGCATTCCCTGTGCCCCCTATTCCCTCCCGGCATTCGCCTGTGCCCCCTATCCTCCCGGCATTCCCTGTGCGCCCTATTCCGCTCCCCGGCATTACCTGTGCGCCCTATTCCCTCCCGCAATTACCATGTGGCCCCCTAATCCCTCCGGCTTACCTGTGCCCCCATTATTCCTCCCGACATTACCTGTGCCCGCCTATTTCCCTCCCAGCATTACCTGTGGCCCCCCTATTCCTTCCAGCATTACTGTGCCCCCTATTCCCTCCCAGCATTCCCTGTGCCCCCCTATTCCCCCAGCATTCCCTGTTGCCCCTTATTCCTCCCAGCATTCCTGTGCCCCTATTACCCTCCCAGCATTCCCTGTGCCCCCTATTCCCTCCCAGCATCCCTGTGCCCCCTATATCCTCCCAGCATTCCCTGTGCCCCCTAATTTCCCTCCCAGCATTCCCCTGTGCCTCCTATTTCCATCCAGCATTCCCTGTGCCCCTATTCCCTCTCCCGCATTACCTGTGCTCCTAATCCTCCCGGCATTCCCTTGTGCCCCCTAATTCCCATCCCGCATTACCTTGTGCCCCCTATTCCCTCCCGACATTACCTGTGCCCCTAATTCCTCCCAGCAATTACCTGCTGTGGCCCCCCTATTCCTTCACGAGCAATTACCTGTGCCCGTCCTATTACCCTCCCCAGCATTCCCTGTGCCCCCTATTCCTCCCAGCATTACCTGTGCCCCTATTCCCTACCGACATTACCTGTGCCCCCTATCCATCCTACAGCAATTACCTGTGCCCCCTATTCCTTCCCAGCATCTCCTGTGCCCCCTATTCCCTCCCAGCATTCCCTGTGGCCCCTATTTCCCTCCCAGCATTCCTGTGCCCCTATGTTCCTCCCAGCATTCCCTTGTGCCCCCGTATTTCGCCTCCAGCATTCCCTGTGCCCCCTATTCCTCCCAGCATTCCCTGTGGCCCCTATTACGCCTCCCAGCATTCCCCGTGTGCCCCTATTCCCTCCCAGCATTCCTGTGCCCCCTATTCGTCCCAGCATTAACTGTGGCCCCCTATTCCTCGCGCGGCATTTACCTGTGCCCCCTTTCCCTCCCGGCATTACCTGTGCCCCCTATTCCTCCCGGCATTACCATGTGCCCCCTATTCCCTGCCCGGCATTAACTGTGGCCCCTATTCCCTCCCGGCATTACCTGTGCCCCTATTCCCTCCCGGCATTAACCATGTGCCCCCCTATTCCCTCTCGGCATAACCCTTTGTGCCCCCTTTCCCTCCCGGCATTAACTGTGCCCCCCTCTATTCCCTCCCGGCATTACCTGTGCCCCCTATTAATTCCCTCCCGGCATAATCTGTGCCCCCTATTCCCTCCCGGCATTACCCTGTGCCGCCCTAATTCTCCCTCCGACATTACCTGTGCCCCCTATTCCTCAACAGCATTACCTGTGCCCCCTATTCCTCGCAAGCATCTACCTGTGCCCCCTATCCCTCCAAAGCATTACCTGTGCCCTATTACCCTCCAGCATTCCTGTGCCCGCCTATTCCCTCACCAGCATTCCTGTGCCCCTATAATCCTTCCCAGCATTAACCTGTGGCCCGCCTATTCCCTCCCCAGCATTCCTGTGCCCCCTATTCCTCCAGCTTTCCTGTGCCCAGCCTATCCTTCCCAGCATCTACCCTGTGCCCCTATTCCGCTCCCAGCATTCCCCTGTGCCCCCTATTCCTCCAGCATTCCCTGTGCCGCCTAATTCCTCCCAGCATTCGCCTGTGCCCCATATTCCCTCCCAGCATTCCTGTGCCCCTATTCTCCCAGCATTACCTGTGCCCCCTATTCCTCCAAGCATTACCTGTGCCCCTATTCCCTCCCAGCATTGCCCTGTGCCGCCCTATTTCCCTCCCAGCTATTCCCCTGTGGCCCCTAATTCCTCCCAGCATTACTGTGCCCCCTATTCCCTCCCAGCATTACCTGTGCCGCTCAGTACCCCTATTCCTCCGGCAATTACTGTGCCCCTATTTCCCTCCAGCATTACTTGTGCCCCTATTCCCTCCCAGCATTTCCCCTGTGCCCCCTATTCCCTCCCAGCATTCCCTGTGCCCCTATTCCCTCCCAGCATTCCCTGTGCCCCTATTCCCTCCCAGCATCTACCTTGTGCCCCCTATTCCTCCCGCAATTACTGTGGCCCCCATATTCCTCCCAAGCATCCCTGTGCCCCCCTATTCGCTCCCGCATGTCCCGTGTCCCCTAAATTCCCTCCAGCATTAACCTGTGCCCCCTTTCCTCCGCATCATTACCTGTGCCCCCACCTACTCCTCCCAGCATTAACCTGTGCCCCCTATTCCCTCCCCAGCATTATCTGTGCCCCTATCCTCCCAGGCATTACCTTGTGGCCCCTATTAAGACCTCCAGCATTACCTGTGCCCCCTTATTCCTCCCAGCATTCCCCTGGTGCCCCACTATTTCCCTCCCCAGCATTCCCTGTGCCCGCCTTTCGCCCTCCCCAGCATTACCTGTGCCCCCTTATTCCCCTCCCAGCATTACCTATGCCCCCTACTCCCTCCCAGCATTCACATTGCCACCCTATATCCTCGCCAGCATTCGCCTGCTGGCCCCCTAGTTCCCCTCCCAGCAATTTCCCTGTCCCTATTCGCCTCCCAGCAATTCCCTGGCCCCCTAATTCGCCTCCCAGCATTACCTGTGCCCCTCTAGTTTGCCCTCCCAGCATTCCCTGTGCCCCCTATTCTTCCCGGCATTACCGTGTGCCCCCTATTCCCTCCGGCATTACCTGTGGCCCCCTTTCCTCCCGGCATTACCTGTGCCCCCTATTCCCTCCCAGCATTACCTGTGCCCCCTATCGCCTCCGCAGCATTACCTGTGCCCCCCTATCCCTCCAGCATTCGCCTGTCCCCTATTCCTCCCAGCATTACCTGTGGCCCTATTCCCCTCCCAGCATTACCTGTGCCCCCTATTCCCTCCCAGCATTACCTGTGCCCCCTATTCCCTCCCAGCATTACCTGTGCCCCCTATTCCCTCCCAGCATTACCTGTGCCCCTATTTCGCCTCCCCAGCATTCCATTGCCCCCATATTCCCTCCCAGCATCCCTGTGCCCCCTATCCCTCGCCAGCTAAATTAACCTGTGCCCCACTATTCCCTCCACAATTAGCATGTGCCCCTATTCCTCCCAGCATTACCTGTGGCCCCCTATTCCCTCCAGCATTAGCCTGTGCCCCCTATTCCCTCCAGCAATTACCTGTGCCCCTATTCCCTCCCAGCAATTACCTGTGCCTGCCCTATTTCCCTCCCAGCATTACTGTGCCCCCTATTCCCTCCCAGCATTCCTGTGCCCCTATTCCCTCCCAGCATTCCTGTGCCACCCTATTCCTCCCAGCATTACTGGCGCCGACCTATTCCCTCCCAGCATTAACCTGTGGGGCCCCCCTATTCCCTCCCAGCATTAATCTGTGCCCGCCTATTCCTTCCAGCAATTCCCTGTGCCCCCTATTCCCTCCCAGCATTATTGTGCCGCCTATTCCATTCCCAGCATTACCTGTGCCCCCTATTCCCCACCAGCATTTACCTGTGCCCCTATTCCTCCCCAGCATTACCTGTGCCGCCTATTCCCTCAGCAGCATTACCTGTGCCACTATTCCCTCCCAGCATTCCCTGTGCCCCCTATTCCCTCCCAGCATTCCCTGTGCCCCCTATTCCCTCCCAGCATTACCTGTGCCCCCTATTCCTCCCCCAGCATTACCTGCTGTGCCCCCTATTCCTCACCCAGCTATTATCTGTCGCCCCCTATTCCTTCCGCAGTCATTCCCTGTGCCCCCTATTCCTCCCAGCATTTCTGTGCCCGCCAATTCCTTCCCAGCATTACCTATGTGCCCCCTATTCCCTCCCAGCATTACGCTGTGCCCCCGCTATTCCCTCCCCAGCATTAGCCTGTGCCCCCTATTCCTCCCCAGCAATTACCGCTGTGCCCCTATTCCCTCCCAGCATTTCCCTGTGCCCCTATCCTTCCCAGCATTACCCTGTGGCCCCTACTTCCTCCAGCATTACATGTGCCCCCTATTTCCTTCCGCAGCATATCCCTGTGGCCCCCTAATTCCCTCACAGCATTCCCTGTGCCCCGCCTATTCCCTCCCAGCATTAAACCTGTGGCCCCCTATTCCCTCCCTGCATTACACTGTGCCCCTATTCCTCCCAGCATTACTGTGCCCCCTATTCCCTCCCAGCATTACCTGTGCCCCCTTTCCTTCCATGCATACCTGTGCCTATTCCTTCCCAGCATTACCTGTGCCCCCTAATTCCTCCCAGCATTCCTGTGCCCGGCCTATTCCTCCCAGCATTACCTGTGCCCCCTATTCCTTCCCAGCATTATCTGTGCCCCCTATTCCCTCCCAGCATTACCTGTGCCCCCTATTCCCTCCCAGCATTACCTGTGCCCCCTATTCCCTCCCAGCATTACCTGTGCCCCCTATTCCCTCCCAGCATTACCTGTGCCCTCTATTCCTTACAGGAGTAAGGGGCACAGGTGTCACATGACAGGAGTAAGAGGCACAGGAGAGAGAATTTGCCCTATGTCAGTGAGTTGCAGGTAAGAAAAGCAATAAATAGCCCCAGTAGTGGGAGGAGACAGTGAGTAGTTCTGGGGCAGTTATTTGGGGCCACTTTGGGGTAACAGCAGGAGGGCAGGGGCCGTATTGTGGGGGCACAGGGGAGAGTGAGGGGGAGTCGGGGGGGCACATTATTTCACTATAGGAGGCAGGAATAATAGATGCAGACTAATGCCAGTACCTGCCTCCTCGCTCCCCCCCCCCCTGAGTGCTTCTTATTGTCTGAGCTTCTCAGCTCCAGAAACCTCCCACTTAATTTAGGGAGGCAGCCGTCATCAGCGAGTGCCCCCGGGGCAACTACACGGCAATGTGCGGGGCAGGGGGTCAGGGCACGAACAGCACAGAAACTGGCAGCAACGGGCAGGGGCAGGAACAGGCAGGGGCAGGAACAGGCAGGGGCAGGAACAGGCAGGGGCAGGAACAGGCAGGGGCAGGAACAGGCAGGGGCAGGAACAGGCAGGGGCAGGAACAGGCAGGGGCAGGAATAGGCAGGGGCAGGAAACAGGTAGGGGCAGGAACAGGCCATGGGGCAGGAATAAGGCATTGGGTCATTGGAACAGGATGGGGCAGGAATAGGCAGGGCAGGAACAAGGCAGGGCAGGATACAGGCAGGGGCATAGGAAATAGGCAGGGGCAGGAAAAGGCAGGGGCAGGAATAGGTCTGGGCAGGAAACAGGCAGGGGCAGCGGAACCAGGCAGGGCAGTGACATGGCAAGGTGGCAGGAACAAAGGCCAGGGGCATGGGGTGGTAAAAGGAGGGGATAGGCAGGGGCAGGAAAACAGGTAGGGGCAGGAACAGGCAGGGGCAGGAACAGGTAGGGGCAGGAGAACAGGCCAGGGGCAGGAAACAAGGTAGGGCAAGGAACAGGCAGTGGGCAAGGAACAGGCAGGTGGCAGGAACAGGCAGGGTGCAGGTAATAGGCAGGGGCAGGAATTCAGTGCAGGGCAGAAATAGGCAGGGTGCAGAACAGTTGCAGGGGCAGATATTAGGCTAGGGTGCTTAAGGAGTCAGGCAGGGCAGGAAACAGTGCAGGGGCTTAGGTAACAGGTCAGGGGGCAGGATACAGGCAGGGGCAGGAATTAGTCAGGGGCAGAGCAGGCAGGGGTCAGGAAGCATGGTCAGGGGCAGGAAGCAGGCAGGGGCAGGAATCAGGCAGGGGCAGGAATAGGTAGGGGCAAGGAGCAGGCAGGGGCGGAATAGCAGGGAAGGAGCAGGCAGGGGCAGGTAATAGGCAAGGGGGCAGGAATAGGTAGGGCAAGGAGCAGGCAGGGGCAGTGAATAGGGTCAGGGGGCAGGAGCAGGCAGGATTAGCTAGGCAGGGGCAGGAATTATAGGCAGGGCAGAATAGTGTGTATGGTGGCAGGAGCAGGCAGGGGCAGGGAATATGGCAGGGGAAGGAGCAGGGCAGGGGAAGGAGCAGGCAGGGGCAGGAATAGGTTAGGGGGCAAGGAATAGGTAGGGGCAGAGCAGGCAGGGGCAGGTAATAGGCATGGGGCAGGAATAGGTAGGGGCAGGATAGCAGGCAGGGGCAGGAATAGGCTAGGGGAAGGAGCAAGGCAAGGGAAGGAGCAGGAAGGGCAGGATAGTAGGGGCAGGATAGGGTAGGGGCAGGAGCAGGCAGGGCAGGAATAGCAGGGGCAGGAGCAGGCAGGGGCAGGAATAGGCAGGTTGGAAGAGCAGGCAGGGGCTAGGAATAGGCAGGGCAGGAATAGGTCAGGGGAAGGAGGCAGGCAGGGGCAGGAATAGGCAGGGGCGGCAGGGGCAGGAACAGGCAGGGGCTAGGAATAGGCAGGGGAAGGAAGCAGGCAGGGGCAGGAATAGGTAGGGCAGGAGCAGGCAGGGCAGGAATAGGCAGGGGCAGGAAACAGGCAGGGGCAGGAGACAGGCAGGGGCAGGAATAGGCAGGGAAAGGAGCAGGCTAGGGGCAGGAAATAGGCAGGGGCCAGGAATAGGCAGGTGGCTAGGAATAGCAGTGGGCAGGAATAGGCAGGGCAGGAAATAAGGCAGGGGCAGGAATAGGCAATGGGGCTAGGTAATAGGCAGGGGAAATGGAGAGGCAGGGGAAGGAGCAGGCCAGGTTGCAGGAGCAGGCAGGGGCAGGAAAAGGCAGGGGAGGAGCATAGGCAGGGGCAGGAATAGGCAGGGGCAGGGAAAAAGGAGGGGAAGGAGCAGGCGGGCCTAGGAATTAGCGGGGCAAAGGAAAGGCAGGGGCTAAGGAAAATAGGCAGGGGTAAGAGCAGGCAGGGGCAGGAATAGGCAGGGGCAGGAATAGGCAGGGGAAGGAGCAGGGCAGGGGGCAGGAATAGGCAGGGGCAGGAAAGGCAAGGGGAAGGAAGCAGGCTAGGGCAGGATAAGGAGGGGGCAGGAAAAAGGCAGGGCAGGAATAGGCCAGGGGCAGGAATAGGCAGGGGCAGGAATAGGCAGGGGAAGGAGCAGGCAGGGGCAGGAATAGGCAGGGGCAGGAAAAGGCAGGGGAAGGAGCAGGCAGGGGCAGGAATAGGCAGGGGCAGGAATAGGCAGGGGAAGGAGCATGGCAGGCCATGGAGATAGGGCAGGGGCACGGAAAAGGCATGGGGGGAAAGGAGGCAGGAGGGGCAGGAATAGGCAGGGGCAGGAAAAGGCAGGGGAAGGAGCAAGGCAGGGGCAGGAATACGGCAGGGGCAGGAAAAGGCAAGGGGTAGGAGCATGGCAGGGGCAGGAAGGCAGGGCAGGAATAAGGCACGGGGCAGGAAATAGGCAGGGGCAGGAAAAGGCAAGGGGATAGGACGCAGGCCAGGGGCAAGGAGAAAGTGCAGGGCAGGATAATAGGCAGGGGCAAGGAAAAGGCATGGAAGAGCAGGCAGGGCAGGAAAAGGCAGGGGGAAAGGAGCAGGCAAGGGGCAGGAAAAAGGCCAGGGGAAAGGAGCAGGCAGGGGCAGGAATAGAGCAATTGGGCAATATAAGTGGTAGGGGCAGGAACTAGGCAGGGCAGGAATAGGCAGGGGCCAGGGATAAAGGCAGGGGAAGGAATAGGCAGGGGCAGGAAAAGGGCAGGGGCAAGGAAAAGGCAGGGCAGGAAAAAGGCGGGGCCAGGAAAAGGGCAGGGGGAAGAGCAGGCAGGGCAGGAATAGGCAGGGGCAGGAATAGGCAAGGGGAGAAAGGTAGGGGGCAGGAATACAGGCAGGGGGAAGGAGCAGGTTCAGGGGCAAGTGTAAAAGGCAGGGGAAAGGAGCCAGGCGGGGCAGGAATAGGCAGGGCGGGAATAGGCAGGGGCAGGAAAGGCAGGGGCAGGAAAAGGCAGGGGAAGGAGCAGGCAGGGGCAGGAAAAGGCAGGGGAAGGAACAGGCAGGGGCAGGAAAAGGCAGGGGCAGGAAAAGGCAGGGGCACAGGAAAAAGGCAAGGGGCAGGAAGGGCATGGCGCAGGAATGGCAGGGGCAGGAATAATAGGTCAGGGGGAAGGAGCAGAGGGGAAGGAGCAAGCAGGGGCAGGAAAGGCAAGGGGTAAGGAAGCAGGTCAGGGGAAGGAGCAGGCAAGGGGGAAGCGAGCAAGCAGGGGCAGGAAGGCAGGGGAAGGAGCAGGCAGGGGCAGGAAAAGGCAGGGGCATATGGCAAGTAGGGGGCAGGAATAGGCAGGAGGGCAGGAAAGAAGGCAGGGGCAGGAAAGGCAGGGGCAGGAGCAGGCAGGGGCAGGAATAGGCAGGGGCATTTGGAAAAAGGCAGGGGCAGGGCAGGCGGGGCAGGAAACAGGCAGGGGCGGAACAGGCAGGGGGCAGGAACAGGCAGGGGATGGAGCAGGCTAGGGGCAAGGAAATATGGCAGGGGAAGGAGCAGGCAGAGGGCAAGGAATAGGCAGGGGGCAGGAAATGGTAGGGAAAGGAAAGCAGGTTTCAGGGGAAAGGAGCAGGCAGGGGCAGGAAGAAAGGAGCATGGCAGGGGGCAGGAAAAGGCAGGGGAAGAGCAGGCGGGGCAGTGAATAGTGCAGGGGCAGGAATAGCCAGGGGCAGAGAATAGGGCAGGCAAGGGCAGGAAAAGGCAGGGGAAGGAGCAGGCAGGGGCATTGAAAAGGCAGGGAAGTGAGCGAGCTATAGGGCAGAACAGGCAGGGGCAGGAAATAGGCGAGGGGAAAGGAGCAGGCAGGCGGCAGGAATCAGGCAGGGGCTATGGGAACAGTGCAGGGGCAGGAATATAGGCAGGGGCAGGGAATGGAGGCAGAAATACGGTAGGGGCAGGAACAGGCAGGGGCAGGGGCAGGAACAGGCAGGGGCAGGGGCAGGAACAGGCAGGGGCAGGGGCAGGAAAAGGCAGGGGAAGGAGCAGGCAGGGGCAGGAAAAGGCAGGGGAAGGAGCAGGCAGGGGCAGGAGGCGGGACAGGCAGGGGCAGGAACATGCAGGGGGGGGAACAGCGAGGGGCAGGAATAGGTAGCAGTCAGGGACAGGCAAGGGGCAGGGACAGGCAGGGGGGGGAAATACCCTACAGTCTCCCATAAACATAGAGGGGCGTTGGGGCGAGATATAATGGGCGAAGGGTAGAAGCTTTGGGTGAGCAGCGCAGCTCTGTGTATAATCCCTGCCTGGTGGCCAGCTGTCTGCTCCCCGAATTAAACTTTCTCCCAAATCCCTGCCCTCCCTGCCACACTGTGCCACATTCTATTAATTATACCCCCCCCCCCGGCATCATCATACCCTCCCCCCACCCGCACATCTTGCTTCTAATTATGAACAAGGTTTTAATTTCCTAATGATCTCGTCAGTGATAGTCTGCTTTGTACTTGTGCCCCCTGCCCCTCTCTGCCCCCATCCCTCTCTGCCCCATGCCCCCTGCCCCTCTCTGCCCCCCATCCCTCTCTGCCCATGGCCCCGCATCCCTCTCTGCCCCATGCCCCCTGCCCCTCTCTGCCCCCTATCCCATCTCTGCCCCATGCCCCCTGCCCCTCTCTGCTCCCCATCTCCTTCTCTGCCCCCATGCCCTCTCTGCCCCATGCCCCCTTGCCCCTCGTCTGCCCCCGTGCCCGCTCTCTGCCCCATGCCTCCCCTGCCCTCTCTGCCCCCATCACCTCTCTGCCGGATGCCCTCTCTGCCCCCGTCCGGCCTGCTCTGCCCCATTGCCCCTTGCCTCTCTGCCCCATCCCTCTCTGCCGCCTTATTCCCCTGTCCTCTCTCTGCCCGCCATGCCCTGTCCCTCTCTGCCCCCTGTCTCTCTCTGCCGCCATGCCCCCCTGCCCCTTCTGGCCCCCATCCCAGTCTCTGTTCCCCATGCCCCTTCTCTGCCCCATCCCTCTCTGGCCCCATCCCTCTCGCCCATGCGCCCCTGCCCCTCCTGCCCCCATCCCTCTCTGCCCCATGCCCGCTGCCCCTCTCTGCCCGTACCTCTCTTGCCCATGTCCCATTGTGTTCTGCCCTTCTCTCTGCCCCCATCTCCTCTCTGCCCCATGCCCTCTCTGCCCCCTGCCATGTCCTTTCGCCCCATCTCCTCCTCTGGCCCCATGCCGTCCTGCCCCTCTCTGCCCGCCATCCCTCGTCTGCCCCATGCCCCCCCATTCCCTCTCATGCCCCATGCCCACCTGCCCCTCTCTGCCCCCCCATCCCTCTCTGCCCCATTGCCCCTGCCCCTCTCTGCCCCCCATTCCCTCTGCTGCCCCCCATCCCTCTTCTGCCGCCATGCCCCCTGGCCCCTCTCGTGCCCCGTCCCTCTCTGCCGCCGATGCCCCCTGCCCCTCTTCCTGCCCCATCCCTCTCTGCCCCATGCCGCTCTCTCTGCCCCCGTCCCTCTCTGCCCCATGCGCCCGTGCCCCTCTCGTGCCCCCATGCCCTCTCTGGCCCCATTCCTCCTGTCCCTCTCTGCCCGCCATGCCCCCTGTCCCTCTTCTGCCCTGCCGTCCTCTCTGCCCCATTGCCCCCGTGCCCCTCTCTGCCGCCCGTCCCTACTCCTGCCCCATGCCCTGCCCTCTCGCCCTCTCGCCCTCTCTTGCCCCATGCCCCTGCCCCTCTCTGCCCCGTCCCCTCTGCGCCTCCGAATGGCCCCCTGCCCCTCTCTGCCCGCCGTACCCTCTCTGCCCATGCCCCCTGTCCCTCTCTGCCCATGCCCCTGCCCTCTCTGCCCCGTCCTTCTCTGCTCCTATGCCGCGCCCGTGACCCTCTCTGCCCCAATGCCCGCCTGCCCCCTCTCTGCCCCCGTCCCCTCTCTGCCGCCATGCCCCCTGCCCCTCTCGTGCCGCATGCCTCGCCTGCCACCTCTCTGACCCCGTCGCCTCCTCTGCCCATGCCCCCTGCCCTCTCTGCCCCGTCCTCTCTGCCCATGCCCTCCTGCCCTCTCTGCCGCCCGTCTCGCTCTCTGCCCCATGCCCCCTGTCCCTATCTGGCCCATGCCCTCCACCCCCTGCTGCCCCATCCCTCTCTGCCCCCATGCCCCCCGTCCTCTTCTTGCCCCCATCCTCTCTGCCCCATGCCCCCTCCGTGCCTTCCTCTGCCCCCATGCCCCCGCGTCCGCTTCTCTCCCGCATCGCCCCCCGCTCCCTCTCTGCCCACGCATGCCCGCCTGCCCTCTCTGCCCCCTGGCCCCTCCTATGCCCCCAATTCCCTCTCTGCCCCATGCCCCTGTCCCTCTCTGCCGCCCAATGCCCCCGCCCTCTGCCCCCCATCCGCTCTCTGCCCCATGCCCCCGCGTCCATCTCTGCCCCATGCCCCCCGCCCCTCTGCCCCCATGCCGCCCTCTGCCCCCCATCCCTCCTCTGCCATGCCCTCGCGCCCCACCATCTCCTCTCTGCCCCTCATGCCCCGTCCATCTCTGCCCCCAATGCCCTCACTCTGCCCATGCCGTCCCCGTCCCTGCTCTGCCGCCTCATGCCCCCCCGTCCCTCTCTGGCCCGCCACTGCCCCATCCTCTCTGCCCCCATGCCCCCCGCCCCCCTCTGCCCCATGCCCCCTGCCCCTCTCGCCTCTCTGCCCCATGCCCTCCGCCCCCGCTCCAAGCCCTCTTCTGCCCCCATGCCCCCATTCCTCTCTGCCCCATGCCTCCCCACCCCCTCGTGCTGCCCGCCTCTATCCCTCGTCTGCCCCATGCCCCGCCCCCTGCTTGACCCCATGGCCCTCTCTGCCCCTCTCTGCCCCCGTCCCATCTCTGTCCCCCCATGCCCCCAGTGCCCCCTTCGTGCCGCATTCCCTTGCTCTGGCCGCCATGCCCCTCTCTGCCGTCCCTTTCTTTGCCCCCATGCCGCCCTGCCACTCTCTGCTCCGCCATCCCATACTCTGCCGCCATTCCCACCTGGTCCCTCTCTGCTTCTCCCTGCCCCTGTCCCTGCTCTGCCCCCGTCCTCTCTGCCCCATGCCCCCTGCCGACCTCTCCTGCCCCCGTCCCTCTCTGCGCCCCATGCCCCCTGGCCCTCATCTGCCCCCGTCCCTCTCTGCCCGCATGCTCCCCTGCGCGGCCTCTTCTGCCCCTGTCCGCTCTCTGCCATGCCCCCTGTCCCCGTCTCTGTCCCGACCCAATGCCCCCACCCCCTCTGCCCGCCATCCTCTCTGCCGCCCTGCCCCCCGTCTCTGCTCTGCCCCCATCGCCTCTCTGCCCGCCCATGCCCCCCGTCCTCTCTGCCCCCATGCCCCGTCCGCTCCTGCACCATGCCCCCCGTTACGCTCTCTTGCCCCCATTGCCCCTGCCGCCTCTCTGCCCCATGCCCGGCCTGCCCCTCTTTCCCCCATGCCGCCTGCCGCCCTCTCTGCCCCAATGCCTCTCTGCCCCATGCCCCCTGTCGCCTCTCTGCCCCCATGCCCAGCCGCCTCCCCATAGTACCCCTGCCCCCCATCCCTCTCTGCCCGCCATGCCCCCCGTTCCCTCTCTGCGCGCCATGCCGATGCCGCGCTCTCTGCCCCCGTCCCTCTCTGCCCATGCCCCCTGCCCCTCTCTGCCCCCGTCCCTCTCTGCCCCATGCCCCCTGTCCTCTCTGCCCCCATCCCCCCACCCCCTCTGCCCCCATCCCTCTCTGCCCCATGCCCGCCGCGTCCCTCTCTGCCGCGCCATGCCGTCTCATGCCCCCCATGCCCCCCGTCCCTACTCTGCCCCATGCCCCGCCCGTACCCTGCTCTGCCCCAATGCCCCCGTTCCCTCTCTGCCCCATGCCCTGCCCCTCTCTGCCCCATCTGCCCCCTGCGCCCTCCTCTGCCCATCCTCTCTGCCCACATGCCCCCTGTCCCTCTCTGCCCCATGCCCCCCGCCCCCTCTGCCCCCATCCCTCTCTGCCTCCCAATGCCCCCGCGTCCACTCTCTGCCCCATGCCCCCCGCGCGCCCCATCTGCCCCATGCCTCTTCTGCCCCCATCCTCCTGCCCCAATGCCACCTGGGTCCTCTTCTGCTCCCCATGCCCCCACGGCCCTCTGACTGCCCCCAATCCCTCTCTGCCCCATGCCCCCGTCCCTGCTCTGCCCCCATCCCTCTCTGACCGCCATGGCCCCCCGTCCCTCTCTGCCGCGCGCATGCCCCCCCGTCCCTCTCTGCCCCATGCCCCGTCCGCTCTCTGCCCCCATGCCCCCTGCCCCTCTCTGCGCCCCAATGCCCCCTGCCCCTCTCTGGCCCCATCCTCCTCTGGGCCCCATGCCCCCTGTCCTCTCTGCCGCCCATGCGCCGCCCGCCCCCATCTGCCCCCATCCCTCTCGGCCGCCATGCCCCCCGTCCTGCTCTGCCCATGCCCCCTGGCCCCTCTCTGACCCCGTCCGCTCTCTTGCCCCATGCCCCCTGCCCCTCTCGTGCCCCGCGTTCCCTCTCTGCCCCATGCCCCCTGTCCCTCTCTGCCCCCATGCCCCCCACCCCGTCTTGCCCCCATGCACGCTCTCTGGCCCCCATGCCCCCGTCCCCCTCTGTTCCCCATCATCTCTCTGCCCCCCATGCCCTCCCGTCCCTCTTCTGTCCCCCATGCCGCCCCGTTCCCCTCTCTGCCCATGCCCCCGTCCCTCTCTGCCCCTATGCCGCCCTGCCGCTCTATGCTGCCCCCATGCCCCCTGCCCCTCTTCTGCGCCCCATGCCCTCTCTGCCGCTGCCCGCCTGTCCCTCTGCTGCCCCATAGCCCCCGGCCCCTCATGCCCCCATCCCTCTTCTGTCCTCCGCATTGTCCCCCCCGTTCCTCCTCTGCCCATGCCCCTCCTTCTCCCTCTGCCCCATGCCCCCCTTCTGCCGCCCCACCCTCTGCCTGCCGCCATCCCTTCCGCCCCCCCATCCCTTCTTGTGCCCCCATGCCCCCCGTCCGCTCTTTGCCCCACCCCTCTCTGCCCCATGCCGCCCGTCCCTCTCTGCCCCCATGCCCCTTCCTCTTCTGCCCCCCATGCCCCCCATCTCCCTCTGCCCATGCCCCCGCCCCCTCTGCCCAATGCCCCCTGCCCCTCTCTCCCCATCTCTGCCATGCCCTCCGGCCCCCCCATCCTCTCTGCCCCATGCCCCCCATCCCTCTCTGCCCCATGCCCCCCACCCCCTCTCTGCCCCCCATCCTCTCTGCCCCATGCCCCCGCTCCCGCTCTGCCCATCCCTCTCCCTCTCTGCCCCAGCCCTCTCCACCCCCCATCCCTCTCTGCCCCCATGCCCACCATCCCTGCTCTGCCCCATGCCCCCCACCCCTCTCTGCGCCCTCTGCCCCATCTACTGCCTCTGCCATGCCCCCACGCCCCTCTGCCCCCCATCCCCTCTCTGCCGCCTTTCATGCCCCTGCCTGCTCTTGTCCATGCCCCCTGTCCCTCTCTGCCCCATGGCCCCCCGCCCCCTTCTGCCCATCCCTCTCTGCCCCCATGCCCCGTCCCTCTCTGCCCACATGCCCCCCGGTCCCTCTCTGCCCATGCCCCGTCCTACTCCTGCCTGCCCCCCAGCGCCCGCTCTGCGCCCCATGCCTCTCTGCCCCCGTCCCTCTTCTGCCCATGCCCCCTCTGTCCACTCCCCTATGCCTCTCTGCCCCATTGTCCCGCTCTCTTGCCCCCATGCCTCCCCGTCCTCTCTGCCCTCCGATGCCCCTGTCCCTCTCTCCACCCTGCCCCGCGCTTCCCCGTCTGGCCCCATCCCTAACTTCTGTCCCGCATCCTCTTGCTGCCCCCATGCCCCCGTCCCTCTCTGGCCGCCCATGCCCCCCGTCCCTCTCTGCCCCATGCCCCCCGCCCCTCTCTGCCCCCGTCCCTGCGTCTGCTCCCAGCCCCGTCCTCTCTGCCCATGCCCCCCGCCCCCCATCCCTCTCTGCCCGCATGCCCCCCGCCCCCCATTTCCCTCTCTGCCTCCCCATCTCTTTCTCTGCCTTCATTGCCTCCCCGCCCCCTCTGCCCCCATTCCCTACTCTGTCCTCCAATGGCCCCATCACCTGCTCTGCCCCATCCCCCCGCCACAGCTCTGCCCCCCTCCCCTTTCTCTGCCCCCATAGCCCCCCGGCCCTCTCTGCCCCATGCCCTCCGTACTCCTCTGCCCGCCCAATGGCCCCTCATCCCTTCCTCTGCCCCATGCCCCCGTCTCCCTAATCTGCCCATGCCCCCTGTCCCTCTCCTATAACATTATTATATGGAGGGGCGGCACCGCGGGAAATGCCCCATTGGGGTAAACATTATTATTTAAGGAGGGGGCGGCACCGTGGGAATGCCCCATTGGGGTAACATTATTATTTATAGGAGGGGGCGGCACCGTGGGAATGCCCCATTGGGGTAACATTATTATTTATAGGAGGGGGCGGCACCGTGGGAATGCCCCATTGGGGTAACGTTATTATTTATAGGGGGGGCGGCACCGTGGGAATGCCCCATGTCCCCCCTGCCCTCTCCTGCCCCCCATCCCTCTCTTGCCCCATGAACCCCTGCCCCCTCTCTGCCCGCCATCCCTCTCTGCCGCCATCGCCCCCTGCCCCTCTCTGCCCCCGTCTCTCTCTGCCCCATGCCCCCTGCCCCATGCCCCTCTGCCCCATGCCCCTGCCCCTCTCCTGCCCCGTGCCCTCTCTGCCCCCATGCCCCTGCCCCTCTCTGCGCCCCATTTCCCTTCTCTGCCCCCAATGCCCCCTGTCCGCTCTCTGCCCATGCCCGCCTGTCCCTCTCTGCCCCATGCCCACCTGCCCCTCTCTGCCCCCGTCCCTCTCTGCCCCATGCCCCCTGCCCCTCTCCGTGCCCTCCAGTCCGCTCTCTGCCCATGCCCCCTGCCCCTCTCTGCCCCCCGTCCCTCTCTGCCCCATGCCCCCTGCCCCTCTCTGCCACCGTCCTCTCTGCCCCATGCCCCTTGTCATCTCTGCCCCATGCCACCCCACCTTTCACCTCTGCCCCCATCCCTCTCTGCCCCCCAATGCCTCCGTCTCTTCTCCCCCATCCCTCTTCTGCCCACATGCCCCCGCGTGCGCCTCTCTGCCCCCATGCCCCCGTCCCTCTCTGCCATGAGCCTCCCGTCCCTCTCTGCCCCTATGCCCCCTGTCCCTCTCTGCCCCCATTGCCGCCCCGTCCCTCTGCCCCCATGCCCCTGTCCCTCTCTGGGCCGCCCATGCCCCCACGTCCCTCTCTGCCCATGCCCCCGTCCATCTTCTGCACCCATGCCCCTCTCTGCCCCATCCCTTCTCTGCCCATGCCCCCTGTCCCTCTCTGCCCCCATGGCCCCGCCGCCTCCCTCTGCCACGCATCCCTCTCTGCCCCCCCATGCCCCCCAGTCCCTCTCTGCCCCAATGCCCCCCCCGCCCCTCTGCCAATGCCCTCTGCCCCCGACCATCCCTCTTGCCCATGCCTCGCCAGCCCCCGCCATCTC
>NW_022279351.1:0-58902 GCF_000004195.4 Xenopus tropicalis
TAAGTGCGATAAAACGAGGCGCTATTTATAGCATGCGTTAAAAATTTTTTATTTGGCGTCTTTATTTTTCGCTGTCTTAAAGTGATTACACACGATGTACTGAAGGAATATTTTTGCGTTAATTTAGCACCGATGCTGTTTGCGTTATTTAAGTCGCATAGTGATGCAACGCAGCGCTAAGTAACGCAGCAGGCTACTTGTTGCGCATGCTAATTAACGCACGTTGCGCGAGTATCGCGTGCACGGCCAGATTATTAGCCATACACCACACATTACTGATACTTTCTTTTTTTTGAATGGGATGACGCATCTTCCGCCTGCAAACACTGGAGACTTCGATCACTCTAGGGGCAAACAGCTTGAATAAATCCACTTAGAGATAATATTGTGTTGCCAAAAGTTCATGAAATTACTTTCTGCTATAATTACTGCCTGCCCCAAGTAGGTGTTAATTTAAGTGTTTGTGAATCATGGGTTAGTATTATTGCTGAGAGAGAATATTAAAACGCAATGCGGTAAAATTAACGGGGTTTATCGCGCTATTATATCGCGATGCGATATGGGAACTCAAAATTTATTATGTTGTTGTGTTTTAGCATGCAAAAAGCATGTATGATTATAGCCTTATATATTGATCCCGTTCTCTCTCTTTCCACTTATTGCGTTCCGCCTCTGTCCATTCGTCCATAAGGCTCTGTTGGTTCTTTTTCGGGATGACACATCTGGTTGATAATTCCGGATCTGTCCTTTAAAAAGCTTGCTCACCCATTAATGCATCATTGCGCTTATCACTCCGTCTGTTTCTGCAAGAGATGGGAGAAGGGCGCAGAACAGGGAACTCTTCCGAACACTAGAAACTAACCTTTTTGAGGGACTTAGTATGTTCTTTTTGTTAAATGTAGCATGGGATAAGTTTTTGATAAAATGTGATTTTTATTTTTTTTGAATTTTTTACATGATGTTTGGGATACTTTTCGGACAGTTGGCCGCCGCAGAATTCCCTTGTGCATCAAGTAGGGGCTAACGAATTTGGCGGTCACAACGTAACTTTTTTTAGCTCCGTATTCATGCATTATTTCTAACTGTATGTGAACAATAGTTAGCAGCCACTTCCTTGGAGTCCAGGTCCCTAGGTCTCATTTTAACTGGGGTACTGCATCTGTAAGGTGTTTTGCCTCATTTTACAGAAGGTCCAGAAATTAATTTACAAAGGCTATAGTCCTAATAGGACGGTGATAACCTTCCTAGTAGTATGTACAGTATGTTGGAAATAGACACAACATTTATAGTACATCTCTGCCAGAATATCTTGGCACTTTAATAAATAGATGAAAATAATAATAAAACATTTTAACACCACTGTCTGCTTTTGCCAACTTCCTTAAGATGATAAAGTCTGATCATAATCGACATTAGATAAACCCAATCTTCTTAGGATCGAGTACAAAGTGCTATCTTATTATTAAAGAGAAAAAAGAATACATTTTAAAAATGTCAGTCATTTGTTAATAGGGAGATTAACATAACTGAACATAGCAGGAATGTCCTAACTGGTCCTGCCAGAAGCACAAATAGGAGGAGGATAACCACATAATCCCCAGTTCTGCAGTCACACAGGCAAAAGCAGGCTTCAGTTTTCCTATTAGGCCCAGCCTAGCTGTTAATCACATCTAAGAACAACTTCTATTTTTAGACTGTAAGCTCTCTTAGGCAGGGCCCTATCTCTTATAGTATGTTATCAGTTATATGTACGCATGTACAGTAGCTTGGCAAACTGAAGATATAAATGGGGCACCAAGCACTTTAAACAAATAAATGAGTGCATGCAGATCGTGTGCATAATCATTAATATTATCATAAATGCAATTAAGGAGAAAGAAAGATAGATCAAACACTGCAAGACCACCCACAGGCTGTATAGTTTCGTAGCTCAGAACAGGTTAAAACATAACCGTTATTATTAAGTTCTCATTAAAAATATATCAAATAGTTAAAATAAGGGTACGGTCGGTGAAACACTGAGGTGTCCACACTAAGCATCTCTGTTGCCTGGTTTGGGGAGAGCTGGAGGGCTATATTGTAAAGCTGGGTAATGCAGGGTTAACTATACCTAGTTCTGGTTTGAACAAAACGCACCCCCACCAACATCGTTTAGGACCACGCACCGCACGTCTTTAACAAACCATACCTCCTCTTCCCTCTCCCACACCTGCCTAACCCAGCTAATTTTAAAATAATGCGCTGACAGCACGTTTGTTTCGCTCGGTAAGCACAAAAGCTTTTTCAAAGGCAAGCTGAATCTTCTTTCCTTTCTTCCTAAGTAGTATGTACAGTAATGTTGGAAATAGAGCCTCATTTATTAGTAACATGCTCTGAGAATATCTTGGCGCTTATATCAAATAATGAAAATAGATAATAGAAAAACATCTTGTTAATACGGGATGTCTGGCTTTGCACTGGCGGGTTAAGATGATAAAGTTCTGATCATAATCAACATTAGATAAATCCCACAATCGTTCTTAGGATGAGTACAAGTGCTATCTTATTTATTAAAGAGAAAAGGAATACATTTTTAAAATGTCAGTATTTTCCTTAACCTCTTTAAGTGCCAGCCGAATTCCGTCATTTCGGTTCCCCCCAGGGGTGCAAGAACGTTTTATTAAGCATTTTGTACTCATTCCACTTTAACAAAATGTTTTTTGGTAGGATACGCTCCATGAAACTGGGAAATATATTCGTTTTTTTTCATCACTAATTGGGCTTTCGACATACATATCAAATTTTTATAACTTTTCTGGAGATATGATGTGTATTTTGGGTGAAATATGTAAAAAAAACAAAAAATTAATGAAAATTTCTGTATATTTTGAGGTTTTTTTTCCATAGAAAAGTTAGATTTTAACACACTTTTTTTGTCGTTTTGCTTAAGAAGAAACCTGATACTCCCATAGTCCAACGATACCAAATCTGGTGGGTGGTACCTCCACAGTTCCGTCCAGAAGTAACCCCCAACTAAAGCAAATTACTTAGTACAATATCACACGGAGGAGACAGCGGCAAAAGCGCTTGTAACAGTTGATGGCAGCATAACTTATATTAAATCTAAAATATCCCCGTCATGTTCGGTATTCTTTTAGACAACTAAGACCGTTCAGGTTTCTAGGTTGCAATGTTATGTTTTCTCGGTCAAAAGCAAATCTTTTTGGTCAGGTGACATTGTGCAATTTGGAGCTCTTTTTGCACATTTTTTTTTTTCTAAAACGTAAAACTTGGACGCATGATCAATGTGGGATTTGACAAAAAACAAGGGAGAAGTTTTCTACAAGGCAAATTTGAAAAGACAAACTTTCTTTCTAGATATAATGAATGCGCCATAAATGTATGGGTGCACATAAAGACATGGGCGCCAAACACTCCAAAGCAGGGGCATGCATAAAGCAATTACAGCTAAAAATTTGGGGGATAGCGGCTCTAACAATTGTGCACTACCAAATGCGAGTTTTTTTCAGTGTTAACGCCCCCCTACCTGTGAAATAACTCTCCCAAAACTATAATAGGTCTTCTGAAAAGTGCATCTACCTTCAGCTATGTTCAGAGACATCGACCACTCTTCTGCTCTCTCGGTATCATGGAAATTGTGGGCTGCAGTCCCTTGGCAGAGTCAGCGCTATGGTCAGAAATCAAGGGCGAAAAAACGAGATACAAACCTAGATTTCTCCCCCAAAATCTGCCATGGCAAATACCAAAAACCTTACTAAACATCAATCTGCAAGTTTTCCTGAATAAAACGATACCCCATATTATGGGTGCACATAAAGACGTGGCCACCAATGCCCCCAAACAGGGGCAATGCATAAGGGCAATTTTCAGTTGAAATTTTGGGGCTGCGCTCTATGTGCACTACCTCAGTTTTTTTCAGTGTTAAACGACCCCCTACCTGTGAGATAGACCCACAATCTAATATATTTACGAAAGTGCACACTTCAGATCTATTCAGAAGACACAACTCTTCTCTTTCTACATGGAAAATTGTTGGACCGCAGTCCCTTGCAGAAGTCAGCCGCTTTGGTCAGAAATCAAGGAAAAACCAGATCAAAAACCTAGATTTCTCCCCAAAAAATCTCCATGGGCAACTACCGAAAATCTTAACTAACCATCATCTGCTAAGTTCCCCGATAAACGATAACCCCATATGTAATGGGTGGCACATAAAGACGTGGCCCACCAAATGCCCAAAACAGGGCAATGAATAAGGGCAATTTCAGTTTGAAATTTTGGGGCTGCGCTCTATGTGCACTACCTGCAGCTTTTCAGTGTTAACCCCCGCTACCTGTGAGATAACCCCCAAATCCAATATATTTACGAAAAGTTGCAACACCTTTCAGCTATTCAGAAACCACTCTTCTCTTTCTACATGGAATAATTGTGGCAGCGGCGTCTTGCAGAAGTCAGCGCTTTGGTCAGAAATCAAGGTTGAAAAACCCGATACAAACCTAGATTTCTCTCAACAATCCCCATGGCATACTACCGAATCTAACTAACCATCAATCTGCAAGTTCCCCTGAATAAAACGATACCCGCATAGTATGGGTTGCACATAAGACGTGGCCACCAGAATGCCACCAAAAAGGGGCAATTGCATAAGGGAAATTTCAGTTGAAAATTTTGGGGGCGCGCTCTGTGCACTAACCTGCAGTTTTTCAGTGTTAACCCCCCTACCTGTGAAATACCCCCAAATTCTATATATTTTAAGATAAAGTGCACACCTTGCAGCTATCAGAGACACCACTTCTTCTCTTTCTACATGGAAAATTTGTGGCTGGGCAGTTCCTTTGCAGAAGTGCAGCGCTTTTGGTCGAATCAAGGAAAACAGATACAAACCTAGATTTTGGTCAGAAAATCAAAGGAAAAAACCCAGATTAAAAACCTAGATTTCGTCCCCAAAATCTCCCATGCAACTACCACTTACTAAACCTCATTTGGGCAAGTTCCCCCTGAATAAAACGATACCCATATTGTATGGGTGCACATAAAGACGTGGCCACCAAATGCCCAAAACAGGGGCAATGCATAAGGGCAATTTCAGTTGAAATTTTGGGGGCTGCGCTCTATGCTGCACTACTGCAGTTTTTCAGTGTTAACCCCCCTACCTGTGAAGATAACCCCCACAATCTATATATTTACAAAATGCACACCTTCAGCTATTCAGAGACGCCACTCTTCTCTTTCTACAGTGGAAAATTGTGGCCGCAGTCCCTTGCAGAAGTCAGCGCTTTGGTCAGAAATCAAGGAAAAAACCAGATACAAACCTAGATTTCTCCCGCAAAAATCTCCATGGCAAACTACGCAAAACTTACTAAACATCAATCTGCAAGTTCCCCCTGAATAAAACGATACCCCCATATGTATGGGGGCACATAAAGACGTGGCCACAAATGCCCCCAAACAGGGGCAATGCATAAGGGGGGCTGTGCTCTATGTGCTAACCTGCAGTTATATAGTCTAAAACACCCCCATACCTGTGAATAACCCCCGCAAACTATATATTCTGAAAGTGCAGCACGCTTCAGCTATTCAGAGACACCACTCTTCTCTTTCTTACATGAAAATTGTGGCCGCCAGTCCCTTGCAGAAGTCAGCGCTTTGGTCAGAAATCAAGGAAAAAACCCAGATACAAACCTAGATTTCTCCCCAAAAACTCCATGGCAATACCAAAACTTACTAAAACATCAATCTGCAAGTTCCCCTGAATAAAACGATACCCATTTTATGTATGGGTGCACATAAAGACGTGGCCACCAAATGCCCCCAAACAGGGGCAATGCATAAGGGGGGGGCTGTGCTCTATGTGCTCTACCTGCAGTTATATAGTCTAAACAACCCCCATCGCTGTGAAATAACCCCACAAACTATATATTTACAAAAAGTGCACACCTTCAGCTATTCAGAGACACCACTCTTCTCTTTCTACATGAAAAATTGTGACCGCCAGTCCCTTGCAGAAGTCAGCGCTTTGGTCAGAAATCAGGAAAAACCAGATACAAAACCTAGATTTCTCCCCAAAATCTCCATGGCAACTAACCAAAAAACTTACTAACCATGCAATCTGCAAGTTCCCCTGAATAAAACGATACCCCATATGTATGGGTGCACATAAAGACGTGGCCACCAATGCCCCAAAACAGGGGCAATCATAAGGGGCAATTTCAGTTGAAATTTTGGGGGCTGCGCTCTATGTGCACTACCTGCAGTTTTTCAGTGTTAACCCCCCTACCTGTGGAATAACCCCACAATCTATATATTTTACGAAAAGTGCACACCTTCAGCTATTCAGAGACGCCACTCTTTCTTTCTACATGGAAATTGTGGCTGGCAGTCCTTGCAGAAGTCAGCGCTTTGGTCAGAAATCAAGGAAAACAGATTACAAACTAGATTTTGGTCAGAAATCAAGGAAAAACCAGATAAAAACCTAGATTTCTCCCCCAAATCTCCATGGCAACTACCAAAAACTTACTAAACATCATCTGCAAGTTCCCCTGAATAAAACGATACCCCATATGTATGGGTGCACATAAAGACGTGGCCACCAAATGCCCCAAACAGGGGCAATACATAAGGGGGGCTGTGCTCTATGTGCTCTACCTGCAGTTTATAGTCTAACACCCCATACCTGTGAATACCCCCGCAAACTATATATTTACAAAAAGTGCACACCTTCAGCTATTCAGAGACACCAATCTTCTCTTTCTACATGAAAAATTGTGGCCGCAGTCCCTTGCAGAAGTCAGCGCTTTGTCAGAAATCAAGGAAAAACCAGATACAAACCTAGATTTCCTCCCCAAAATCTCCATGGCAACTACCAAAAACTTACTAACCATCAATGCTGCCAAGTTCCCCTGAATAAAACGATACCCCATATGTATGGGTGCACATAAAGAACGTGGCCACCAAATGCCCCCAAAACAGGGGCAATGCATAAGGGCAATTTCAGTTGAAATTTTGGGGCTGCGCTCTATGTGCACTACCTGCAGTTTTTTCAGTGTTAACCCCCCCTACCTGTGGAATAACCCCCACAATCTAATAATTTATGAAAAGTGCACACCTTTCAGCTATTCAGAGACACCCACTCTTCTCTTTCTACATGGAAATTGTGGCTGCAGTCCCTTGCAGAAGTCAGCGCTTTGGTCAGAATCAAGGAAAAACCAGATACAAACCTAGATTTTGGTCAGAAATCAAGGAAAAACCAGATAAAAAAGCCTAGATTTCTCCCAAAATCTCCATGGCAAACTAACCAAAAACTTACTAACCATCAATCTGCAAGTTCCCCTGAATAAAACGATACCCCATTATGTATGGGGAGCACATAAAGACGTGGCCACCAAATGCCCCCCAAACAGGGGCAATGCATAAGGGCAATTTCAGTTGAAATTTTTGGGGGCTGCGCTCTATGTGCACTACCTGCAGTTTTTCAGTGTTAAACCCCCCTACCTGTGGAATAACCCCACATCTATTATATTTACGAAAGTGGCACACCTTCAGGCTATTCAGAGACGACCACTCTTTCTCTTTCTACATGGAAATTTTGGTCAGAAAATCAAGGAAGAACAGAATAAAAACCTAGATTTCTCCCCAAAATCTCCATGGCAACTACCAAAAATTACTAAACCTCAATTTGCAAGTTCCCTGAATAAACGATACCCATATGTATGGGTGCACATAAAGACGTGGCCACCAAATGCCCCAAACAGGGGCAATGCATAAGGGGGGTCTGTGCTCTACCTGCAGTTATTTAGTCTAAACACCCCCATACCTGTGAAATAACCCCCACAATCAAATATATTTACGAAAAGTGCACACCTTCAGCTATTCAGAGACACCACTCTTCTCTTCTACATGGAAAATTGTGGCCGCAGTCCCTTGCAGAAGTCAGCGCTTTGGTCAGAAATCAAGGAAAAACCAGATACAACCTAGATTTCTCTCCAAAATTTCCATGGCAACTACCAAAAACTTACTAAACCATCAATCTGCAAGTTCCTGAATAAAACGATACCTATGTCTGGTTGCATATAAGTACAATGGCCGCCAAACCTGAAAATGCATAATATTGGGGCTGCACTCTATGCACCCCTTTTTTTTTGGCCTGCACCCGAATGAATGGAATAACGCTTGGGTGCAGGCACATGTAGCCGATATACGCATGAAAACGCGTGAGAATGCAAAGTCTCGCGTTTTCATGCGTATATGCGGCTACATGTGCCTGCACCCGAGCGTATTCCATTCATTCGGGTGCAGGCACAAGTAGCAGGCGTAGGGCTGAATTTTCGGCAAGCGTTTTTCCACTTGCTGAAAAAATCAGCCCTACGCCATGTGTGGCATCAGCCTAACCCTTGGCAATAGAAACTACCAGAACAATCTTAGGCCTTTCTAGAACAACTGAAATCAAATGAAGTTAAAATGGAATAAAACCACTAAAAAGCAATCAAAGAACAATAATTGCAATGAAAATCGGTGTCAGAGGCCCTGGATCCACCAATGTCACTGCAAAAGCAACCTTTTTGGGGCACTAAAACACAATAAAGAACAATGCAAAGATAAAAAACACCATAAAATCAGTAAAATCCCAATAAAACCACCTAAACCACAGAAGAACAATAATTGCAATGAAATGGTGGTCAGAGCCCCTGGATCCACCAACGTCACTGCAAATTCAGCACCCAATAGCAATAAAAAAAGTTACAATACAATACAATAATAAAAAACAGGAAATCAATTATGAAAATGCCAAAAAAACACTAAAATGCAACCAAATAAAATCAAGATAATTATAGAGCAAGATCAGAAATAAGTTTTGTAGTAAAAAAAAGACTGCCAAAGAAAGCAAAGAAAGAAAGAAAAGAAAGAAAAAAAAAAAAAAAAAAAAGTGTAAGTGTGTGTGTAAGTGTCTGTGTGTGCTTGGGAAAGTTGTAAATAGTGTGTATGTGTGCAAAAGTGTAATAATGTCAAGATAGAAGAAAAAATTGAAAAAAAAAAAAAAAATTTTAGACAGTTGAGATAGAAATAAGCAAAATAAACAGTGGTAGAGAGTTGTAGTTCAGCTTACCAAGGCAGGGTCAGGCGATCAGGGGCGACCAATCTGGCAGGAAAGGCAGCAGGAAGGCAGCAGGGGAGCTCCATCAGGTCCGAGAGTGGCGCAAGCGGAATGAGGAGCCGACAGTAGGCGGCGCTATTTAAAGGGACAGCAGTGGACACGTCATCATCATCGCGTGTCCACTGCTGTCATTGGCTGGCGACGCGATCGTGGGACCGGATCAAGTGAGTATGCCGCTATGCTCGTTGCCTAGGGGGTTGTGAAGGGTTTACAAGCGCTGCGGCTGCTTTAAAAAGCGAGCACAGCGCTTGTAAACCTGATAGTGCTGTAGGACGTAGATTCTACGTCCTGTGGCACTTTGGTCTTTGCTACCCAGGACGTAGAATCTACGCCCTATGGACTAAAAAAGGTTAAAGGGATAACATAACTGAACATGCAGAATGTCCTAATGGTCCTGCAGAAGCACAATAGGAGGAGGATAACCACATATCACAGTTCTCTGCAGTCACACAGGCAAAGGCAGGCTTCAGTTTCCTATTAGGTCAGCCTAGCTGTTTAATTGGTTCCATTCTACAGTGAAGTGGGCTAGGTGCTGCTGGCTCCCCTGAGCAGCCTGGGTAAGGAGGCAGCAGGAAGTGGCACAGATCGGAGGGACTAGCTGCATAACCCTAAAGCACTACAACTTTAAGCACATTCCTTCATGCACTGGCATTAATTAATATAACATGACTAATGCACTCTTGTTTTTTTAAACAAATATACCTCCTTTAAAATGGAATATTTGCAATATGAACTTCCTGTAATTCAAAGCATTCCTGGATAACAGGGATCTTATGACACTAAAATGCAGGTAAGTGCGCGTTGTTTGCAGGGATTAAAGTGTCAGCCATGATAATTCATATGTATTATTTTAATTTTGGGGTCCCTATATGTCACATACTATGGTAACCCTATGCATGTTGGGCATCAAACTGTTCAGATGACCCCTGACATTCATAATAAAGATATTTTCACTGAGTTACTAAAGACATGTCGCAGATAAGATCCTGTAAATTGCTAGTTATGAATCATTTTCAGAATGTCATCATAACCACTTTAGCAAAGCTTTTCAGTTGGTAGTTTGGTGTTATTTTTTTGAGTAAGGTCTGAAGAGTAGATTCCTCTCAAAATACCTATCCTTTTCTGGATAATAACAGATTCTATACCTTACTTTTGTAACAGGCTTTTAACACTGTGGCAGTTGTTTGAGTCTTTTTGCATGCCAACCGCCTGAATTTTGTGTGATGCTGCCTTTCAGAATTAAAATTCAGTCCAAGGGAATTATAGAAGACTTCCCGCAGAAGTATACATGAGGGTTGTTTGCAGTCTATAGGGCTGGTGGGGGCACCTGCAGGGCCCTGCCCCCCCAGTCCAACACTGAGTCTGAGTGCTGAAAACCTAGCAGCTGTCAATGCTACAGGCATGGGTTTAGAGTAGACCAAACATTCCCTATCTCTTTCATTGGTTTTACTATCGCTGGCCACAAAAGTTGGGTGTCTCCCACTAACACAACCTGTAAGTAGTTTCCAGACAGCTGCCATTTGTGGCCAGATTCACCAAAGCAGGAGTGTAGGCTCTCTGGGGTATAACAGTTAGCAAACCAGATCACTAAAGCCTCTGAGCAGTAAATTAATAATGTATTATCGTAGTGTCCCCTAAGGAATTAGAAGCCTGCAGCTCTAGGGAAATGTGCAGCATTTCTCTGAGTAATACTTACAACTTGACTGCACCTTAAAACTGACATTCAGCAGCTGCCATGAACTGTTCCAGATTTGGTTAACTAAGCCATCTGAGAGGGCTTTGATCCCCTGAATTTTTTTTGCACTGTCTGTTTCTGTATAGGGATATTGTGAATTTGAACATCAATTGCCTGTGTTTGTCTTGACATGACATTGTGGCTAAGCTAGTTAAGTTTGGCCCTACTCCTTTGAACATGTTATTGCACTAATAAAGTTATTTATAATCCAGAGCTATTAATGCTTATTCAAAGAGAAGGCATTTTCTATGATTTCTAATAACTGGCCCACAAACAAATCTTTGTTGGAGGGGCTGGGCGCACAGCGATCCATTTCCAATCATGCGGCCACCTACTCCTGGCTCCGATCGCCGTGCATCTCCCTCCCTACAGCAGTGGAAAGAGAGTTTTTTGTGTTTTTATAAAAACTTCACAAAAAAAGAATTAATATAACTACATACCAGCCAATAATTAGCAAGTTATAACCAAAATTCACCCCCCCAGTCCACTGGCCAAATGGTCCCAATGAAGATCCCTGACATATGGACAAAAGCAGTCTCAGTCCTGGGAAGTCTAATGATTTTGCCATGGATTTCCAGGAAGAGGACGATGGAAAAATCACAACTATTACATGGGACTGGGGGAGATGTGAATTTTTGTCAGCTTACCGTATAAATAGAAGCAGACCCCTCAGCTGGGCCCCCCTGTGACTGCAGGTTTTGCCTCCTCTAATAGTTAGCCACTGGCATTAGGTTGTGTATAGAATCTAAAATGTTTAAATACAGACATATTTTTTCCCAATTTGGTAAAATCTGATTATTTGGAAAAATTTAGTTTCTGCAGACTTTGATTAATCTAAACTTGAGGAACCTCTCCCATTTTTTACTTTTTTTAAAGGGCCATATTAGTTATACAAAACATGTAACAGCTAATGTCTATCTATAGGTTTCAATATTCATCTTATTTAGCCATGCAGCAGAAGTCCTTCTCATGTTACCTGCTCGTGCTGCAACACATTGCACTGCCTTAAACCAAACATGAGAGAACTTTAACCTGCTTTTACGGAATTATGGAAGGGGCATGCAAATTACTCAATGTTTCTGAGGCAGCTACGCTTTCAGGATCTGGGCACAGATACAGATCCAGCCTTATAAAATAGAGTTAATTATCCAAACTTGCAGACAGCCTGTTTGATGTCTTTATCAAACCTTCATAAAGATATTGGAACGTGGATTTGAAGAGTAGGCGTTATTTAACAGAAAATATTAGCCCTGCATATGCTTAAAGGAGAAGGAAAGTCAAAATCTATTAGGCAACACTATTAATAGTACACTATTGGGGGAGCTGTGTAAAAACGCTATGTTTCTGCTTGTCTAATGAAAGATTTACAGAGAATACACTGTTATATTCTACATACTTGTTTCCAGTGAACGGGCGCGCACCATCTTTAATAAGGCATGCCCACTCCTTTCCTCACTGTTCTCTATTGGCGGCAATGTGCCCCGCCCAAACATCGCTCCCTGCGCCCCCCCCACGGTGCCTTCTGTGTCCGCCACCCAAGCAGCTTGGTCCTTTGTGAATTGAGATATCTGTATATCCATAAACATAGCTGTACACGCTCGCGTCCTCGTCTGCACATTCCCCCGTCCGCCCCACTCTTTGTCACCACAAAGGTTGCAAAGTTTTGTACAAGCACTAGTAAACAATGCACGCAATCAGACAACTATATCTAATCTAATACCAGGCATAAGCACTCTCACAGAAAAGTCATCTTCTCAAAAGAAACACAGGATTTCATGTCTGCTTTTTTGTAAATATGTTCTTAGGTCAGGCTGTTTTTAATTTCTGTAGTACCAAGGGCCAGAATTTTTTCTGGCCTACATGGTGGAGGAAATAAGCCAAAATATTAAATAAAAATAAATTGAAACACTTAAGAAAAGGGATTAAGAAAATAGTAAATGTATCGTACCAATATGATTTAGAGACCTGGGTGTATAGACCCCTGGTCTGTCACATGAGTAGTTAACCAGAATCCCAATAACAGTCAAAGTTCAACTTGAATTCAAGTAATGAAATAAAGCTCACTGCAGTCCAGAAGTGGTCCGGGTGCTCAAAGCCCCAAACCCGTAGCTGGGAAGGCCCTACCAAGGTGGAGGGCCAATAATGGAAGCCGTTTTGACACCCCGCCCCCCCTTTTTTAAACCTCATTCACTTCAAACCATACTCAGTTATCAACAAAGATTTTAAAAGAACCATCACCCACATTAAGGTTAAAGCACAGGACAAACCAAATCGTTGGTGCTCACTGTTGTCCAGTGTTTAATTACCAGTGTTTCTAAATATATTGCTGGGTAATAGCTCCGCAATAAGCAGCAAATAATACCCGCAGAAAATGATATGTAGATAATAAACAATAGAACCCAGCAGACAATAAACTCAAGATTACAAGTTTATGTGAGTTTACAATAAGGTCTGGTATAAAGTTCTCTTGGTATGGGAATCTGAAGGCCATTCATCAGAGGTTGTGTGCATCCTCTGATTGTGCTGAATTGATACAGAACTGGCTATCCCTTAAATCATTTAAAGCCAGTAATGTAACTCCTACTACTACATTGTGTGTAAGTTATTTTCCTCACTAGCAGTATATCAGAGGCTTATTCCATTGGTCCTGTATATTTTGTTGGATGCGTTTTATTAATGCAGTAATTTCATAAAAATTATTGACTAATTTCAAATAAAGGTTCACGTTTGGTCATATAGAATCCTTAAGTAAACTGACCCCAAGAAAATCATATACATTTCTAGAATTTTACGCTAGAACTGGATTTTAACAGGCAGCATACGATTTTTTTTTTCAAGGATAAAAAACCATGATTAAATAATGAATGTTGCATTTATAATTGCAAGCAAATTATTTTTGGGAGAAAAAGAATGAAAACTAAATAATGGCAAATGCAGTGGAATCACAAACGTTCAATAAAATAATCATATTTACAAAAAAAATGTGAGGACTGGAGAAACAAAATCCAGAGGTTCCTTCTAGGCTTTTCTTGTGCAATGAATAATTTTATTAGCACAAACACAGCACGCAGCAACAACAGGGTACTGCAAATTGAATTTTGTAATATAATAATATATAATTTTGATATTTAATATATATAAATATCATTTAATATACTTTTTATTTTGAAATGTTATTTAGCAGGTATGGATCCTTTGTCTGGAACCAGTTAGTTCCGAATTACGGGAAGGCATCTCGCATTAGAACTCCATTATAGTGAATAATTCTAAATTATTAAAAATGATCCAGGAGTGCTATTGTGTCCGTTTAGTGTGTGAGGAGAGTGATTTTGTCAGGAACATAATTAGAGTGACGCTATGTGGCAGCTTGTCCTTGGGTAGTGGTAGGGATCTACTAGGAGCAAATAAAAGAGTATGGAGTCGTGAATTCAGTGGTCAGATATGAGGTGGTGTAGCGGATTAGTCGATGTAGATGAACTTAGTGTGCGTGTGAAGTGGAAGTGTGTCGGGTGTCCCGTGGTGATTAATTATCAAGGGAAGAAGTTGAATAGTGGAGATGACAGCAGAATTGTTTGTCATAGGTCATATGACCGAGTCGGGTTTTGGGATAAGACCAGTGTAGAGATAGTAGGTGCGGTTCAGCCAGTGGAGGATAGGCTTTCCTGATACGTGTAGTTGGCAGTGATTGGTCTACCTATGGAATAAGCTGCGAGCAATTGCGACATAGTATGCGGGTTGGACGTACTAGGATTCCCGAGCAGTAAATTTTCTGGGGGGGCATTTCACATTCATGGCCCATATGTGCCAAAGAATCTCCAAATTGGAGGTGATAATTTCTTACTATTTCAGAAAATTGGTTCTTATACATGAAACGACAGCTCCTTGTACGCCTTGATCGACAGCAACCCAAAAGGCCAATCCGCCGTGAAGGAGACCTGGATTGGCTATGTCTGCAGGAGTATTGAAGGTATTGTATTTTACAATTTTTGTAGATCATCATTATCCCTAACAATGTGTTACATGTTCTTTGTTAGGAATATTAGCCAAATGTCTGTTATAGTATTTACTAAACATACATCCATCTCCCCAGCTCCTCACCCACATTCTCAACCACGGGTCAGTTCACAGGGACATCAAGAGCCCAACGTGATGTTGACAAAGATGGGAACGATCAAAACTCATGAGTAAAAACTTTATAGTTGTAAAATGAATGGATGGTGGAAAGCTTCTGTGAATATGGAGAATAAGTGTGCCTTAAATGCCATGCTTTTGTATAAGTTATATAATGATTATTAGTTACTGATTTTATTGTTTCCCTAACAGAACCAGCGGCAACTACACCTATGCCTCCACAATCTCCTTTCAAAGGCGTGGGCCTGCAGATCTAAGTCGTCACCAATGGTGACTTAAGATCCTCACTTTGCTAACTCCACCAGTAGTGTCTTGCTCCATCTGAAGCTCTGTGAATTATTGTATCTTTAAGCCACACATCGCCACCAGTGGTGTCTTTGTTTGAGATTAAACAGCGCACGGCAAGCAATTTCCACGCAGTGGCAACCTCACTTCACACTGTTATAGTTTCCATCCATGGCTACTCTATGTATACAACATTGGCTCCACACCGAGCCTCTTCTCCCTTCTTTCTAATGCTCCTTTACTACCAGACTAGTTACTCAGACTATCACACCTCTACCATCTGCCAGCTCCATCAACACATCCTTTCAAGTTAGGACAGGTCCAACAATAGAGTCTCCTTTTTAAATTACTGAAACTGCCACCACCAGTTCTTTGCATTCAGCATCTAGTATTTTAATCTACCAACAGTGGTGTTCACCATCACAGCACCCCACCTCAATCAGCGGCATTCAAAACAATCACACTTTCACCTTGGTTTCCAAATGACCATAGCTCACCCAGGTCTTCATTCACCTTAAGCTTTCTCTTATCTCAAATACTCACCCCAAATATTTTCCTCCTCTTCAAAACATCTTTTTATACTTAGCCCCCATATTTCCAGTGGTTGCCTCTTCTTCAATGATTCACATATATTTTAAAATTGACCATTTTAGCTCCAGCACCCACCGAACTGATGCCCCTTAAAATGGTTGTTCTCTTCAACATCCACACACTTTTTCAGAGGTACTTCCGTATTTTTAATTTATTTTAACCCCATTGCTTACCTTGCCCCCAAGGTACTCCCTCCTTATTTTATCTTCTCATCTTCTAAACTCCCTTTCTATGCTCTCTCTTATTGGGCCTGGCTTTTCAAAATCATACCACACAGCACCACCAGCCAACCACATGCTTTGTGTCTCTCTTGGACAACAAAATTTCTTTCCTTGATCCTCATTTTAGACAGTTCCTTCTGTCAAATCATTCTTCTTATCTTCAGTTCCCCACACCACAATCAACTCCGATTGACAACCAATGACATCTCCTCTCTAAACCCCTCACATAACACACAGACATAAACCCTTAGTAGAAGTGATCCAGGGACTTGTTCCAGTTGTCTTTTGTGGTCAGGAAGGAAATTTTTTCCGCGCCGGTCTGAGGCAAAATTGGCTATGGAGATCAGTAGTGGGGGTTTGTTGTCTTCCTCTTGGATCAACGTAGCAAATAAGGCAGGATTCTTTTAGACTTAAACTTATGGACATGAGTCCTTCCCAACCTAAATTAACAGGCATTAATCCAAATATATCAGAATAACATCTATTTAATGAAATAAATCTTTTAATAAAATATTTTATCTGGTTTGTTCTGCCTTTTTATAGTTCCACAGTATAACAGGGCGCAAATCGCCGGAAAGCCTTGCGACTTACTTGTCGCCGGTGGTATGGCAGGTGAAAGGCTAAACTCGGGGAGATTAAGCGCCCGCGACAGGGAGATTTGTCGTGGGCGATAATCTCCCGTGTGCCAGGCCCTAGGAAGAAGAGAGAAATAATCAAGATTTCAAAGCTCAGACAATCCTGTTCATGGATGACCTCCAACAATCAACTATGGAGCAGTGTGTGACAATATATTTCTATAGTCTGTCCAATTGCTCGCAGATTACGCAATGTGAGGGTTATATGGTAAGTACGAGCAAGATTGGAAAGATCAGTTATTTCTTCAACATGAAAGTGTTTGGAATGGTGCCAGTTTCCAATTCATAGTGTTAAAGGTGATGTAAACCTTATCATTTTCCTACCATGTATATTCGGTTGGAACATCTCCCCCACCAAATGGCAATCAATTTGTACTCGCATGATATTCCCCTCTATTACGCCCCAGCACCAACCACATTTTCCTAACTAATGCATTTCTTTCATCTGGCAGACATTTTTTCTCTGAATTCATCAATGACGTATGTCTATGAAGATTCCCCATTTCATCCAGGTCAATTAAATTACAGTATCTAGTAGAATTAAGTACTATGATTGGTAGGGAATTGTCCCGGCATTTTCTTCTCATCAACATACAATGACGTTTTTACAATCCTTACCCCGGCGGTTTCACAACAGTTCGCACTTCCAGTCCATGGTACTTTGAGGATTAACATCCTGCATCAATGAGAAGATGGTAACCATTGTGACTGGATCATACCTTTTACCCCGTCAGTTTTCAGCCACACCTAACTGAATAAAATATTGGAACATTATGATTGGATGTCTGTGAGCTGTACTACATCAGAGTTTTAAATACCCAGGGGAATTCCTACCGAGTCTGTTGAACTGAAGAAGCCACTCGGATGAGTGTGAATAAGGTTTTCAAGAAAAAACTCGAAAGTCCAGTTGTTTTAGACTTTTAATTTTCTATAGATACTGGTTCTTATTGTTCATGACATTTACATCTTATTTAATAAAGGCTTTTACAAGAATATATTGTTTCTGCTGTTGCGTCTGTTGATAATATATTGGATTGTGTGGATGAACATGGCTATTGTGTGACTTTGCACCGATTCAAACAATCATGCCCATGAGTGTGGCATAACAAGAGATCATTATTGTGAGGTATTTGAAGATTTCAAAAGAGCTGTTCACTTTTTGTGGGGTTTACATGTCGCTTTAATAATGTCATTAGCATCATGAATTCACCATGGAAAACTGCCAGGTCTGGTTGTTTCAGGGGCCCCTAGCTTTCATGCATGTATTGTGCCATTCATCAGAGCAGGCTATGCCAGCACATTGGCACTGCCTGCAAGTAGCAAGTTGCTAGAAGCTTGAAAGCATCAATATGGATTACATTTTTGCATCCAAACTAACCAGTAGGGATGACACCTGCCAGTATTTTTACCAGCATAAAGACAGTTAACTGATGTCTATTACTAATAGGGCAGAAATATAAAAATGCTTGGAGTTCGGATTTTTCTTCCAGAAAGATAGCACTAGGCTTGTGCTTTTGCATTTGAATTTGTGAATGAGGAGTAATAATTTTTAGACATGATTATATATGAGTCTTTGGTACATATTGAGTAACTTTTTTATTGGTAAATGACCTTTGTTTTAGTAATTTGTTATCATTTATCTGGTTTGTTATGATACTGTAAAGTGCTGTGGAACATCCTGACACTTATATGATAAATGAAATTGGATTTAGTTGCATCTTAAGCTTAATTTTTAAACAATATTATTTCTGGGGCATTAAACGACATTGTTCATGCATACTTAATGCCTGATATATGAGAAAACATTGTACTGTGTTAAATGTGTATTCTTTTAGCCAAGCATAAACAAGTAAATGTAGTCTCAGTTACATTTAAAAGTCTTTGTGTTTGTCCGTGAATAAGGGCCGAGTTTACCAATTATGGCACTGACATAAGCGATTGGCAGGACTGCACCAAGTCAAAATTAGAAAGCACATTTTCATCAGCTTAGAATAACAAGATGATTGTATTTTCAGCAACACTAATTTCTAACATGCCTTTTACTTCAATGTTTACACTGAGCAGATTTGTAAGTGAATAAATGCAATTCCATAACAAAGGCTTATAATACAATCTACTAAGTGTTGTAAGATCATCTGCCTCTTACTCTGGAAAATACACAGATCTTTACCTTTGTTGTTATTACAGGGCTTGGTGGAAAAAGAATGGTAGAAGACCAGGTCCTGAATCACAAGGGAAGCTTTTTTGAAAATCTTAGCTTGTTTCTAGAGCAGGGCAAGCTATTTGGGCAATCTGTAATTTTAGGCATCCAATACTTATATTGCATGCTCATGAAACAAATATTCCTTGGATTAAAAACACTGTTTAAAAATGTGGAAACATTTAGGGGCTGATTTACACTCCACGAATCGAATCCGAATTGGAAAAATTCCGATTGGAAAATGAATAAACATTTGCCGACTTTTCGTATTTTTTTGCGATTTTTTCGTCGCCGTTACAACGACTTTTTCGTAAAATTGTCGCGACTTTTTCGTAGCCGTTATGACTTTTGCGCGAATTGACGCGACTTGTTTTGTAGCCGTTACGATTTGCTCGCATCTTTGTCGCAATTTTTTCGTATTGAGCCGCTCGTAAACTGCGGGCAAAACTTTCAGACTTAGCATGATTTTGGAAGCCTCTCCATGGACTTTCAATGGCACTGCAGCTCCAACCTGGCCACAGGAAAGCCTCCCATAGGCTCAATGGCACTCTGGCAGCTCAACCTGGCCCAAGGAAAGTCACGATACCTGAAGCTTGAATGAATCCGAACTTGTACTCGCGCATACGGCTCGAAAAAGGTTGGCGACAATTCGCACAAACGTAATGGTACGAAAAAGTTGGCGACAATTTGCGAAAAAGTCGTAACGGGCTACGAAAAGTCGCGACAATTTCCGAAAAATCGCAAAATACGGATCATTGTGAAAAAAAATGCATTCGGACGCATTTTTGGAACGTTCGGGGATTAGTAAATCAGACCCGTGTGGTTGTGCAGGGTGTTAGTTGTGAAAATGCTCCCTTATATTCTGTCAGCAATAAAGAAAACAATAAAAAAAATCACTCATTTGATTCATTTTTTAAAAAAGCTTTGGTATTTAAGACTATCCAAATACCATCCATCCCACCCAGTCTCTTTCAGATTAACCTGTGGGCCCGTTACTGCCATGTAACCCCTGGAACCTTCTTAGAAGGAGAACTATATGCTAGTATAAAAAAATACTGGAGTGCCAAGTCAACTGTGGTGCATGCTGATTAACAAAAATCAGAATAATGGGTAGGTTTCAAAATCCAATAATTGATGGCATTTTTGTCCCCTATCTTTTGTAGCTCAGAGAAAGTTTTTAGACAACCTAAGCCACAATTTCTGTGTTCATATGAATGGTTTTTAAAAAGGGTGTCTGGATGTCTGATAACCAAATCACTTGTTTGCTTTCAAGCAAAATGGCCAATACACTTCCAACCTAATTAGCTGTAACATTTCACTAAATTAACATTGAACCCAGAGTGAAGGATTAACTGTGCACACAAGAGATTTAACATTGATAAATTCCATATACAACCTAAATAGGAGCTTGATGGCACCAGTCACACGCCTCGTATGCAACATTCTAAAGATTGCAACAAATGCTGGAAATCTTCAGGTAGGTACCATCAACATGTTGTATTGTGTATCCTGTTGATAATAGGGTTAATAAAATACTTATCTTATGGATGGGAATCTTCTTTTAATTTGAAAAACCCATAATTGAGAAAAAGCCATCTCCCACAGTGTCCATTTTAAGCAAATAATTTCAAATTTTAAAATAATTTTCCTTTTTGTTCTGAAATAAATAAAACAGCTCCTGTACTTGATCTGCATGAATTCATATATTGGTGCAAAACAATCATATTGATTTATTTCATGTAAATGCTTTTTAGTAGATTTAGGGGCCATTTGCTAAAACTGTTTGGGAATTTTAATTTTTTTTTTCAATTTTGATATTACGAATAAATCACAACTTTTTTGAGATTTACTATGCATCCCAAACGGCAATGCGACAATTAACCCAGTAAAACTTTCCCAAAACATGTAGAAGTCAATGCCAGATGTCCCTTCCTTCCTCTGGAGATTCTTTTCTTCTAAACTTCAGAGGTTTCGGATTTTTGATGCTGTTTTTTGTGGCAACACTTAATTTGAAAAAGTTGCAATTTTCAATATGACAAGTTGAAAAATTCAAGACTTTTCTGCAAACTTTTCCGGTGCTGTCTTTTTCAGTTCAGACTTAGTAAATGTAAGAATTTCGTGGAGTTATTTTGAATTTAAAAATGAGAAATGTTAGGGTTTAGTAAATCTGCCATTACGGTACGGACATTCAAATTCCAGACAACCAAATCTCCCAAGATTCCGGAAATATAAATTCCATACATGTAATACAGAAAAATAGTTAGAACTTTATATAAAACCAGCCCAATTTTCACAATAACATAATGGCAGACGGATATATAATGTTAGTCTAAAATCATATTGTCAGTAAAATACACATACAAGTAGGATGCAGCTAGCTCCTTAACACAAATTAATTTCACTGTTTCTGGCAAATAACAGCATAATATTAATTATTAAAAGTAATTATAATAGAAATTTTGGAGATGTCGTATGAAAAGTTGAAGGTAGTTAAATAACCCTGGCTTACATGGATGCATGAATTATGTCATAAAATTTTTAAAGAATCCTGATGCCTCATAAAGTGCACTGTATCCGGCATAAAAAAAGCAACATCATTTATAGCTACTACCTAAGCTTTGCAAGGAAATTTCCTTCTGTGATGGACTGTCGACCTATATCTACACATGTAGAAATGTTGCAGACACCAGTGCTTTTTTTGATAAATGAAAATTGCTTATTGGAAAGCTTTGAGGAAAATGGATTGATTGTTCTGAAAACCAAAGCAAAATAATGCCTGGCATTTATATAAATCCTGTTGCACAGGTTAATACCACAAGTATGCTATGTTCGCATTCCTGCAAAAAACATATCTAGTTGCATTTTAGCTCCTGAATTCCAAGTAATTTTCTATATAAGGCTGTTGCAGCAATGGAGAAGTGATATAATTCTGGAGTTTTCATGATTTTGTTCTGCCAATTTCTGGCCTGAATTAAATTAGAATATCTACTATAATCCTCAGTCTATTGTTCTAACAAACTCACATTCAGTGTCAGACTGGGGGATGTAGGGCCCACTTGGGCTGCCTCCCCAGGCCCTCACACTCTCAAAGGGCCCCCGCTGTTGCCCCCCCGAGAATCTACTCCCAATCCCCTCCTCTCACGCGTACAATATATTTACCATTAGACTTGTTGGGGGAGGGAGATCAGCGGCCCAGGTAGCACAGCAGGGATCTGGTCTGGGCCCAGTCTGACCCTGCTCACAATGCCAAATTGGGAAAGGTTCACAATGAAATGCAGGCAGCAGAAAGGTAGCAGTTTATGGAAAAGTAAAAAATATTATTGCAGGGGTAATTCACCTTAAAAGTTTACTTTTTGTATTTTTGAGAATGATCTATTCCTACCAACTTTGCCATTGGTCTTCATTATCTATTTCCTATATATTTTGTTGAATTATATATTCTGACTTATTTCAGCTTTCAAATGTCAAAATAATCAAACAAACTTGATCTGCTCAGCTGCCCTCACTTATGAATTAGTTGTCTGTAAAAATTCCATAGAAACAGAATCTTAATAAGACTTGTATGATACAATAAGACTTGCATGTTATATATGTATATTGTTATAAACTCAGTACATCAGGTTTCTTTGCTTCGCTTTTTTTTAGATAAAGGTATTTGATTCTTCTTTGTTGTCTGGGATACTGTCTTTGACCATGAGAGTATATTTGGAATCTGTGCCATAAAGCAAGTATGCATGCTGTTTGCCAGAAAAAAAATATAGTCACTTAAGCACCAGGATATTTATTGGCGTTCACACCGCCAATAAGTTTTCCAGCAGTAAAGTAAAATGTTCTTCCAAAAAACTACGCCACCAAATAAAACTGAACAGCATTATTTGATTGCAAACAAAAGTAAATTATTTATTTATTCTGATGACAATATTTTTTATATTTTTTATTCCAGGCCATGTGCAAGTGAAGTCCTGTAACAAATGAAATGTGTGATTAGTAGCATGACTGAGTTATACCACAGGCTTTTCTGCATTCCTAGCCACTCTTCAGCTAATGCTCGACCCAGGCATAGAGCAACAGTTCTGAAGTAGCTCTATCCTCGCTAGAGGAAACTAATTACTGGTAACACGTTTTGTTGTGAACTTGTTTTTTTTTAACGTAGCTGCTTTTTTACCTAAATTCTATTGTATTTTTTAGTAAGATTTCTAAAACAAAGCTCAAAATCTTAGTATGGCATAACATTTCAATTAGTATACATTGGGAACCCAAAATACTGATTACTCTATATGTGTATTATAAGATATACACAAATAATTGATGTAAAATGAATAAAAAATACATAAGTAAAAAACACTTCTAGAGAGAGAGGATGAAACAGCATAAGCAACAAAAGCGATTATTAAAATGCCATAGCAAATTTCTTATTCCATAAAGGCAATCATTTTGTGTCTGGATAGTGGTTACATAGGGATAGATGGTTTGGGCAATTTTGCAGTCTTACAATTATTTTACGTGGTGACTAAAATAACTGATATGCTGACATTTTCCACCAGCTAGAGAAAATTATATTTTTAAAATAAATTGTGTATCTGGTTCATTTATGTGCTCAAATTCTAAAAATAATAACATAGTATTAGTTATGCACTGTCATTTTTTTAAGTAATTATAGAATTTTATATTTCATTGTGATTTATGATATTAATTTTTATATGAAATCTGGCCAATACTAGATTTTCTTGGTTATCCTTTACTATTGCACAAGAAAGATAGGGTACTATACAGAAAAACAGATCCTTATATTTATATTAGGTGGTTATCTTTACACACATTATTAATTGATTTAAAAATTGTTGTAGAAACAGGTACTTAAACATTGGAGATGCTTTTATTGAACAAAAACTTTCAGCCTTTACTGGGGCCTTTATCACTATATACATGTGTGTGTGTATATATGCACATGAACACGTATATATTTTTTTAAAAAAATTATTTAGGTCAATTTACACTACTTCAATATTTAACTAGTTAAATAACAGTTTGGAGAATGGAGAGACATTTTCTTAGTAGACTTAAGATATGGCGATCTAAATTACAGAAAACCATTTAACCAGACACTAGGCCCCACAAGTTCCAGATAATAGATCCCATACCTTTATTTATTTGTCTGTCTGCTGAACAACAGGCCCCTATTTCATTATGCTTATGCAGCTCATAAAAATGCAATACAAAGCACAGGTATGTAATAACATTATTTTGAAACTTAGGGTAAAATGAGTAAACTATTTTCTATTATATTTTAAATTATAGCTCATAAAACTGTATAGAATCTGTTAAACATTTTACGCCAACTGCATAAGCAAATCTCAGCCTTGGATACCTGAATTAGTTGGATATATCATGGTAATAGTACTCATTTTTTGATTAAATATCCATATTTTTTTTTATCCTGGATAAAACGTTCGTGGTGCAGGTGGTAAAATAAAACTTGCACATTATTAAAAGAAATAACATACAAAGCAATCCCCAAAACGTGCAGCTTCTCTAACACATGAAACATAGCATTATACCATCTGGAGATAGCTTGGAGTAAAATAAAATAAAAAATAACAGAAATCTGGCAGGCAGATTTTTACATGGTCTCTGCTTAAGAGCAGAATAATATTCCACTTACTAAAGCTGTGGTATGCTTTTCATTTCTGGTTATTAAAACTACTGTTACACAATATTAATATGGATTTATGTGTTTAAAAAAATCAAGTCAAAGGGTAAGTTAAGTTGATTTTTTTTATTGTTTCTTTGTGTATGGCATTGTAAGGATAGAAGTCTGATTATTTACCTATAAAAACGGCACTGATGTTTATAAAAAAAAGATTAATTAATAATAGACTATTTTTATAAATTAAAAAACCTCATACATCAATCCCATTTAACTCAATAAGACAAAAGGCAAGCAGATATGTTTTTCTTGTTAAAATGGTCCATTATGGGTAAAAGAATGCATGAAAATTAATCAGGTAAAACAGATAGGGTAATAAACAAAATGTTATATATTTGTTCTATACATAGACTACATGGTGCCTATTTATTAACCTGTGGAAAAATCAAATACACCACACCCACATACACTACAGCCATCACTTCACTGTATTATTAATGTATTTATAAAGCTTTTTATTTATTTTTTGATTACAAAAAAGTCCTGTTCACATTATGTCAATAGGGCGCCTTATTAGGAAATACACCTATTATAAATACCTTAATGGATGATTTCAGAAATCCCGATGGGCAGTGTTGAATCATGCTTCACCTTTTTTACATAAATCATTTTTCACAGCTTGATTAATAGCCTACTCCATGTCAAACTACTATTTTAATATATATTTATTTATATATTTGATGTAAAGAAAAAATAAAGAAATAACCTCAGATTTTAAAATGAAATCTTTACTATCTGCTTCTTTCTTGCTAAAAAAAAAAAATGCACGAACAAAGCATAGATGATTTCTACTCTGGTCATCAACGAGTTAAAGAAAGAAGCAATCTTGGCAGATTAAAACCAAAAAAAACTATTATTAGTAATTTTATCCCATATTACACTACTGGCTTTCCTCTGGCAGGCCCCCGCTCCGTTAAGCCTTGACTGAATTATGTTTTAATAACCATCCAATGGCATTTTTATCCATCACAACCTTTAAAAGTCTCAGGTCATTTAAAAGAAAAACACTTTATTACTGCCCAGCACAGTGAATTGTTTTTTAATTGGAAACATTTTGCAGAGAAGACTTCATTAATAACTCAACCCCAAATCAAACCCCCTTTTTTTTCCTCTCTTGGTGTATGTTATTTTTTACTCTGCAGTCAAACTCTTTTATGAGATTTAAAAACTCTCACTGTTCTTTTTTATCTTAAGCCGTATAATGTTCTATAATAAAAAAAACAACCATTTTGAAGTCTGGCAAAATAATATGCTTTTGGATGTCTGTGTATGTTGCCAATTAGTTTTGCAGTAAATACAGACCTCCATCCATCAGCAGACTCTGGGTGCTACAAGGGAGATCTAATTTGTTTCAGATGCAATGCTTCTCCCACTATTCTCCAGTTCTACTAACCCGCTGAGCAGGCTGAAAGACTATAGTCGGATGACTGACAACCTATACTGTGAGACTTCTATCTTCTTAGACAAATTGTGACTTATACCAGTGAAAGATAGGCATTTACAAATCCTACCCCCTCCTCTTTCTCTCTTTCTCCCTTTCAGAAGCTGCAGCTTTAAAGGATTTGAAAGACACAAGACTTACATTAGAAACTTTGTGACAAGGTAATGGAAAAAAGTTTCTCCCTGTTTTTTCTTTCTTTTTTTTTTTTAACAAGCCGTTCTTAAAACCTCCAGCTCTCTTGGAATTTTATGAATGCCTGTAAGAGGCCAAAATAAACTAGTAAAAGGGGTTTCAGAAAGAGGTCACGGGCCTATGCAGCAAGTGCTAACCAGTAAAAATGAAAACTAGACATTAGACCATTTGTTGATCTCTTTGGGGCCACAAACAATGCTTTAGCTTTTTTATGAGGCAAAATGTTTTTCCAAGAAGCCCTCAAAAGTGGTTGCTTTTTATGGATTGTTAGGGGAAGACTTCAAGTTGGAAGCTGAGCATATGATGGAAATGTTGGTTAGGAAACATTAATATAAATGTGTGGCCAGTCCAAACTCCCGGTCCTACTCGGTGTCTGCAAACTAGCTGTTAAACGCTAAGACTGGCCTTTCCTTCCCTTCACTCAGGAGCTCTGAAGTAGTGATGGTTTCAGGGAATGGGCACAGAGGGCCCAATTGTTAGACATGGCCCTTTCACCAAACATGTTGTCAGTAATAGTGACAATAATTTCTGTAATATTTTTTACATTTCTTTATTATTTGTACAGGTATAGGACCTGTTATCCACAATACTCAGAATCTGAGGTTTTTCAGATAAGGGATCTTGCTGTAATTTGGATCATCATAATTTAAGTCTACTAAAAAATCATTTAAACATTAATTAAACCAAATAGAATTGCTTTGCCTCCAATAAGGATTAATTATATATTAGTTGGGATCAAGTACAAGGTACTGTTTTATTATTACAGAGATAAAGGAAATCATTTCAAAAAGTGGGGGTAAATGTGAAATACAGATATGGGATCCATTATCTGAATGAAAAAGTTCAGAATTATGGGAAGGCCTTCTCCATAGACTTAATTTTAATCAAATAATTTGTTGCTGTACTAATAAAACAGAACCTTGTATTCGATCCTAAGATATTATGAATCTTTATTGGGGGCAAAACAATCCTATTGGGCTTATTTAATGTTTAAATCATATTTTAGTAGACTTAAAATATGCTCATCCAAATTACAGAATGACCCCTTATCCGGAAAACCCCAGGTCCCAAGCATTCTGGATCATATACCTGTGTAACAAGGAATTCATTGAATAATAATACTTTTTAGAGATGTAGTATTATTAAAACAATATAATGTTAATAGCAATAATGACAGTCTAAAGCAGAAAGTGGGCAAGGATTAAATAGGGTATCACCTTTCAATAAAAAGTATTATGTAAACTGTGGTATTCTGAAGCAATTTGTGATTGGTCTTTACTCATATTTTTTGTGTTTGGGGTACAATTTACCCTAACAATCAGGCAGTTCTTTGAATGAGAGACTGGAAGATGAATAGAAGAGGGCCTAAATAGAAAGATAAGTAATAAAATGTATCAATAACAATAAACTTGTAACCTCACAGAGCATGAGGCATAAGAAAAAGAAAAGTTGCTAAGATTCAGGATATTCTTTACGATAGTAAAAGAAATCGAAGAGGACCTTCCTCTTTAACGCTTAAATACACAGCAATTTCAGTTATAAATGAAGTATATTTCCCTTTAGGATATTTAATAGTAAATCGCAGTTTGTACTGAGCATGTTTTTGTTTTGGGCTTAAACTATATCCATTACATCTACCACCCTTGAGCAAATGCACTATACCAGCCCCCTGTACTTTATAAAAGATTCATTTTTTAACACAATATCCAAACAGCAACATTTTACAACCTAATCTGTCATTTTTAAAGCAAAATGTATATTGTGCTGGACTGAAAATGATGTATCCAACATGTTTATATGAGGTCACTTCTGGGGGTAACAATGTTTTGCAATCAGTAGAAAAATACTAAACTCTAAATGCCGCTGAACTGTTTTGCTGATGTGTGTTTTTATTTAGGTTTTGTACATATGTTTAACTCATTTTGTAATTAAAAAATGTCAAAGATATGTGAAATTCATAAATACAGCAGTATAGGAAATATGCCTCTTCAATCACATTGCCCTGCAGAGTGCAACATTCAACTTGACCTGTCAGTGTGGGACAAACGATGAGGAAGCCTGTAGGAATGTGATCTATAGCAAACCACTTGATATAATTCATTTTGAGTTTGGTAAAGCAGTCAAAAGTGTTCCCTGAGGAGAAGGGGTGATTTGCAGCAGGGTCATGTGGGGTTGAAAACCTGGTTCCTTTTCTCTATTTTTCTGTATGGCTTGCAGACTTTTAAAAGTTTTCTGATATGTTAATGTTACATGGTACCAGTTTTGGACTCGGGTGCCTTGGGCCTATCAGGAAACCTGATCTCAAGGGCATGCAAACCCAAGGTACAAAATAGTACCACAAATAAATATTAAAATTAACACCCTAGTAACAGTGACACATTGGACATTAAAAAAATAATAAAGCTAGACAGATTCAATCACTTCAGTACCTGATGCTGCAGCAGAGGAATCACAAAAGGAGGCTTCAGTCAGTAATTTTTTGCTTTGCCACGTGGGTATTTGTGCCAACTCCTCATATCTGCTCTGTAACTCCTACTAGTGTAAAGTGGTTGTGCTTGCAGACTGCAAGCTTTGTGCAGGCTTATGCCAGTCACCAAGATTCACATCCGGGTCCTCTTCACTAACTCAGTACAGTCTGCCAGGTTGCTACTGCGCTGCACCTGCACTTAATAAGTAAAGCGGGTGGTGATGGGCCCACCACCCAATCAGTCACTTGACTAGTGGTCACAGTGGCACATAACATACCATCTGGCTGGCACATTACATGTAACATTATTTGGACAGGATGCTGCGCGCCACCAGTAAAACTAGAAAATCTAGGGCCCACCAAGTCTTCTCCGACCCTGCTTGGTACCTTTAGTAGCAGCTACTTGTCACGCCTTCAAAAATAGACTATGCTCATCATTTACTTATAATTGTCTCTACGTGTGTTTTAGCAGAGGCACAGCAATGGGCAAGCTATGTTAAGCTAGGGAAGCAATGTTGCAATTGTATGAAAGTGCAGGTGCATGTTTGGACCCAGGTACACAAAACTTCTGAAAAGTTTGGAAAACTGCAAAAGAATTTGCGAAATGCGGATTTTGCATGACTTTTTGATGCACGCAACTTTTTTTTTTTTTACCACCGTGACATTTTTGATGCAACTTATTTGACACTACTGTGACTTATTTCATGTGGCAGCAACTTTTTTCCTCACTTGGCGCATTTTTTTGCAGCAAATTTTTGTGGCAGTTTCATATTGAGGTACCTGTTGTGCATATTGATGCTATTTATTTAAATTTCTTGCTTCCAAACTTGCCCTTGAAATTCCATGTAGTTGCCCCATGGGCCACTGCATCAATTCTTTTGTGCTCAGGGTTGGACTGGGGGGTGCAAGGCCCACGGGCTCCCACCCCAAGGAGTCCCCGCTGTACCCTCCACACCCCAATGGGGGCCCCGCTGCCCGCCAATCTCCCTCCCCTGACCATGCATACATTATTCTTTTCTTAGGCACGTCTGGGGAGGGAGATCTTCGGCAAGGGGGAGCGCTGCAGGGATCAGGTCTGGCCCACCGGATTTTTTTCGTGGGGCCCCGTCTGACCAGTCCTACCCTGTTTGTGCTTAACTGAGCAAAAGTTTGCATGTTGGAGCAGTAGAACTCTGCAGCTACTTCCACTTTGTAGTTGGCAGTAATTCTAGAGTTATCTGTTTGGGTTGCCTCAATAGCATCACGCACTTCAACAGTGCTACAATTGGGGGAAAACTTTCTGCATTGTGGATAAAGAAACATGGTTAATTGCACATGAAATTGCACATTGAACACTACATGTGTGATCATAAATGTGATCATAAATTTTGTGGTTTCCCAAAACTGCTGAAATATTTGCAAAACTGCGAAAAATTCATGAAACATTTTTTGACCCACATGCCTGCAACATTTTTGCATGCCACTACCCTCTACAGCATCAATCCTAAAAATAATATCAAGTGGCTCAGTTTTACGGTAACAGGAGGGGGAATGTATGTATCTAAGCACCAGTGTATATAATCCCCAGGCTATCTTTCAAAACTAAATGCAAATGAAGTGATAATGAGCTCACCCCGTAAATTATGTGGTCCGGGTGTATAACCCCGGACCTCCACCTCCAACACACGACTTTAAAACAGTCCTGGCAATATTATTGGGAAATGCACTGACAAAGACAAGTGGTGGTCCAGGTACAGCGCCCTGAACCCGTAGCTTGAGGTATTAAGCGAACATCCTTGGTCCACTAAAACTTGTCTTTACTTGTAAAGAGATCCTTAAAAGAAAGAAGGTCCACTGAACGCGTTTGGGCACGTATAAAAAGAAGACTAGGGTAGTCATCAGGCCACACCCCACTGACCGCAAATAAGTGGAGCAATTGGTATCCCCTTTTGGGGATGGTTTGCTAGGAGTAAATATTTAGACAGTAGATCCCACAAATTGATTAGACTCAGAAAATTGATCACAGGATCAAAGTACAGGTTTTAGGCGTAGAAAACACACCACTCATAAGGATGGGGAGGAGAGGAGCGAGTGATATTCCTTGACACTAGCCGTAGCCAGTCTGGCAGTATGGTAGTACATTTAGCCACTGCCATCCCCATGCAAGCTTTTGGTACAATTTTCAGTAATGTCAAAAAGTATCAAGAACGTCTGCTTTAAGTCCGTCTGCTTTTGTTCTGACTCATAGAGAAACTATAAGGTTCCTATTTAGCATAGACCTTAGGTAAGAGTGCAATAATTTCGCCTATTCTATTAAGTACTTTTGAGGCAGTAGAAAATGTATTGACCAGAGGGACTTCTTGGTCCACATGAGACCTGTTTTTGTGTTCACCATTGTGTACTCGAAAATGATATCAGGGGTTCTACTATGTCGAGAAATCCGTGGCATTACTAGTTTTTCCGGCTTACGCCATCTGTGTTTTTGGAGTCATGGGGCGGTTTGTGTATTTTCGGTGACTATTCACCTGTTGTCACCGCTGCCGGGTTAGGCTTTATATTGCACTGTTTTGGTGATAACATGATTGTCGCGGGTACTCTTGTAATGGTCTAGCAAGCAATTTGGCAGCTCATCCCCCACTACTTGAGTGCCCTCTGTCCAGGACTGCTCCCAAAATAAGCGAATTCGGCTTGTGAGTGGTCCTCTAAAGGTGTTGTATGTGCCCCCTTCAAGATACATCCCTGTTTTTGATTTTTAAAAGAAATTGCAATGGTAGGTGGGCATCTTCAGCATTGGCGTCTCACGTAGAGTATCTACGAGTACATAATTAATTAGGGACCACTCACCCTTACCTACCTGTTGTTTTAATGTCATTGGGGTGCTCCCATGCAGGGGATATATGTTTCTTCACAAGGTGTGATCGAGAAGATAAATATATTAGTCCAACTACTTTCCCTCAACAAGGCGAACCCTTTGGGTTGTCAACATTCCATTATAGTTTAGTGAATGAGCAGGAATTGCTTGTGGTCCTCATTGTTTCAGAGCACGCATAATAATTATAGATCATGATTTATTTGAGTTTGCTTTTGTTAACTGCTTCAGAGAGGATTGCTTATTTTATTGAGCCGCTGTATATAGGTTGTCAAGAGCAGCACAGAAATTCTTTAGGATTGGTGAATTCTTTCATGGATACTGTTGCTCACGCACTCCACAACCAAATGATATGTGTAGAGTCCAAGATTTTAGGGGTGGAGTTATCATGCCTATCACGAGCACTCCAAAAGCTAAAAACAGGTAAAACTGGCTTAGCGCAGAATTCTTAAGCCATGGTCCATCAGCACCAGAATGCTGGTTTCACAAAAGCCTCAGGCAAGTACCTAACTAGTTTCTAAGTAAGACATCGGCGTCGGTGTGCTTACTGGTGTTTCCTGCAATATGGGAAGCTTGAATTTTACAGCCTGAAGCCTTTGGAAGGTAGATAAAGCAAGCTATTGTTATAGACTCAAACCTTTGAATTGAGGCCTGCTCGCTTCCTGGTGGTTCTAACAAATATGCGGGCTTGATTACAGGCTGAGCATGGAATACGAATGGATTTACTGGCAGTTCGTTTCTCGAACTCAACATACTGAAACCAGTACACTATGGTTCTTTGGGGGGCCGTACTCAGGATGGAGGTCAACTGCAAAGCATGTTGGGATTATAGGGTCCTTTCTTTGTGTTGGGATCGTATGTAGTGGCCGGGGGCACGGGGATAGCACTTAATAGCAAAGATATTGTGCATCGGATTAAAAGAGATCAAAGCGTACCAGGTGTGTGACATAAAATTCTATGTCTTAGCCTCAAACAGAGAACCTCTGGGGGCAATCTCTAATGCCACTGCACCCAACATGCAGGAAAGTTAACTGACCTCCTCCTAATTTGACGCGATGATCTGAGTCAATTTGAATATTTGGGAAGCGGGCTCTACTGTCTTTAAAAGACAATTGGCTATAGAGTATCACAAGCTCCACTGGGCTAGGCGCATTTGGTAGTTTGAATATAGCATTTCATAAAACTAAAGGATATAACCACAACCCCATATAAATTTGCTACGAAAGAAAAGAAATGAACACACAATATATAAATATCAAAATAAAAAATATATCTAATCAGTTTAAGAATATTTTCACTTACATGCAAGTGAAAATCTCTGCTACATTATTAGGTGCTCCAAAATTATTCTATGTATCCTATATATTACTAATATTCCAGAAAAACATGTTAAGATTGGTTTCTTTAAGGACGAGTAAGCGCTGAAGTGTTAGGTCGATTTACTTAATGCAAGGCGGGGGCAAGGTGCAAAACACATGTGGAGTTCTGAAGGTTGCTGAGAGTTAACAATTGCACTCACTGAGAGAATTACAGTTGGTGAGAAACTGCAAGTTCCGCGGGCTAGAAGAGGGGAGGCTGTCTAAGGAGGGAGGGCCACTAGTGATAATACACATAAAGCCACAAGGGGTGTTACCCTCTCTTTGGGCAGTACCCTTACGGGCAGCTAATAACATGACACCTAGTGAGTAAAAAAATTGATGAATCAATCTTTAAACAGCTGCATGTTTTAGGGTGAGGCAAAGTAGAGGTGTTTTCTTACTGAGTCGTAAACCTGCACGTGTTAAGTTTTGTGAACTGGATGGAATCAGTAAGGATAAGAAACATTGGGTTTATCTACAAATTCTACTTCATAACTAAAGTTACATTTGCCTCTGCTTGTGTGACAATATCATGACCCGTATATTTTTATGTTTATATTCTCTGCTTTGGGTTCCAAATAATAGTATTTGGGAGAAGGTTATGTGTTTTTTTTCATTAGCTTTAATTGCTGTGAATACCAATGGAAAGTGGGAGATTCTCCCCAAATAGACAGCAAATCCATGGAAGGTGCGAGGAAGAGGTCAACACATCGTGATCTCTAATTCTGCAGGCTGAGTCCTTCCAGATGTGCGTGGCTATCTATTTTTGATGTTGCTATCTGTATAGTGGTTCATTTTAGAACCAGTAATAGAAATAGTAATTTTATGTATTCGTATGTAGGCCACAGAAAATGGCATTATTATACAAATCCCTCGTGCTTAGTATTTTACACTAAATCGTTTTAGTTATGTCTATGAAAGAATGCCTATTTTATACTATACTATGAAAGTGCAGCTATATTACGTACGGCGCTATAGTGGGTCCAAGTTTAGTATCTCTTATGCACTGGAACGCTTACTCTTTAGACTATGTTCCTATTAAGTATTCAGGTTTGCCTTTTGCTCTCTTACAATCTGGTCCAAATATGCCAATATATAAGCACATAAGCTCTGCTTAGGTACCCAGATTTTCAGTTTGCTACTTATTAGATGCGTCAAATTAGGGGTACATCCAACTACTAAGAGATTTCTTAATGCACTTGGGTTTATCAAAAACGTACCACAAACTATCAGACTCTGGCCATAATTTCCAATATAACTCCTTTTTTGAGGCAACTTTCATATTTCGGGCTCGTTGACCAACTTGGAACTTCACATGGTCTGCCTACTAACTATCATATGAAATGAACATGAAAAGTGTGTTACATTAGGAGACCCACTCACTTAGACAAAGGGGACTGATAAGGGGATTTCACCTAGAGATATTATGATGTATTTTTATGCTATGGTTAGTATAAATATTACAAATTTAGAAAACCTAGTACTCTCTATGCCTCACACGCTCAAACACAGTAGAAAGACGAAAAGTTTTAATGGGTGCACGTTATAAATACCATACCGAAACGTCTGAAAAGCGTCCGAATGCGTTTTTTTTCGTCAGACGGCATTGGTTATTGTGCCGAATTGTGTTATCAGTTAAATTGTTGAGAGCGACTTTTTCGTAGCCGTTAAAACGACATGGATCTTATCGTGAAGATATTTGTCGCAAAATTTTCTGATAAAATGCTCGATCTCCGAATGTGTACTTTATGATCTCAAAAAATTATGCGCCGAAATTTGTTGCGATCTCTGTTGTCGTAGTCTTTGTCCGCCGCTGGGAGTATGGGGCAATTGGAGAATATTTTTGGAGTGCTGATTTTTCATAGCATCCAGTATCCGCGTCAGACTCTAGACCATAGGAGGCAGGGTCGAGAGCTGCTAGACAGTGCCATTGAGTACATGGTATGACTTGAGCCTAGGCTTGGGTCCAGTGTATTGGAGCTGCAGAGTGCATTAAGGAGACCCCACTGTGCAGTAGCTTGCGCTATTGGGCCAAGTTTCTGGAGTCTTTGACATGAGATGCTCATTGAGCCCTTGGAGGACTTTCCTTATGGGCCAAGGTTTGGAGCTGCATCTGAGATGACCATATTGCGAGCACGCACTAATGCGAGGAGAGATCTTCCTGGGCCACGTGGTGGAGACTGCAGAGTGGCCATTCCGATGCCTAAATAGAGGAGACTTTCTCTGGGGGCCAGCGATGCGAGAAGACGAGCTGGGATTTGAGAGCCCTATGGTCACGGGACTTCTCCCTTTTGGCCACGGTTGTGCACGATTTGACATTGAAGTGGCCATTTGGAGCCCTATGGGAGGGACTTTGTCTTTGGTTCCCGTGTGGTACGCTAAGCATGGATGTGCCATTGAAGATGTGCGGCTCATAGGAAATAGACTTTTCCTATGCCGAGGTTGGCAACTGCATGAAAAGAGTGGCCTATGATCCTATGGGAGACTTTCCTTGGGCCAGGTTGGAGCTGCATAGGATGCCATTGAATGGCACTGATTTGTGGATGATTCTTCTATGGGCGCGGGTTAGGTAGCTGCCGAGTGCCATTGAGCCCTATGGGAGCATTCCTTGCCAGGTTGGAGCTGCAGAGTGCCATTGAAGTCCTATGGAGGACTTCCTTGGGCCAGGTTGGAGCTGCGAGTGCCATTGAGTCCTATGGAAGGCTTCCAAATCATGTTCAACAGTCTGAAAGGTACGCACAGTTAACGAGCGCAAAATACGAAAAGTCGCAACAATATTATTTTGCGAGCAAAGGGACAACGGCTACAAAAAAGTCGCGACAATTTGCGGCACACGTCGGCGGCTAGCGAGAAAGTCGCCTAGAACAGATTTTAGGGAAGGTGTTTTGTAAACAGCAAAACGAAAACGAAAAAAGAGAGATACGAAAAGACGCCCAAAATGTTAGTTTCCATATTTGAACGATTTTCTCCATGCTCCGGCCACTTGCAGTGAGAGTTACACGTTAAATGTGCTCCTAGGTAGATCCGTATATATATATCAAGCTCTATTTCCCATGCATTTTTTTAGGGATATATGGAGCACATGTATATTTCTACTTACTTCAAAATGCGAGAGTCGAAGACCTTGTCGCTGAGATATGGTGTATAGGCTAGTTTGCTTGTACCTTTTTGGCAATTTGTTTTGGTGAAATTCCTGTATTGTTAGCAAATTCATTAATATGGTAGGCCTTTTTCATATGGTTCATATACTTACACTATTATTCGTACAAAACATAGCCGTTCTAATTGAATTACCACACATGTAGCGAAACGATGCTTTGCAATGGTTCTCACAATTTAGCTATGCATCATATACTGCATAGTTAGTGCATAGTGCCATTTTTATAAGGATATGATTCCAACTGTGGTGCAAATAGTTTTCTAAGTAATTCATGATTAAGCTGTATAAACGTTTAGAACGTCTTAATTGGGGTTCTCTAATGATAAAATGGTCACATTACCAGAAGAATATTAATAGGTAGATATCTTGCGATTTGCAATAAGTTGTGTGCTCGGATCAACTGCTTGCAAATTCTATCACACACAAAAAGGCTTGCAGATAAATGCAGCAGGCTGTGAGCTCAGTCGGGTCTATGAAAAATCACATCATCTGTTCAACATTTTCTTTTCTTTGGAAAAGCAGCTCAGTAGTTTGAGAATTGATGTAGTGAAGAAGAAAATCTGGTGCAAGGTGCTTCAGGGTTCATTGGGGCCAACCGGAGACAAACTGATTTACAAGAAGTAGGTTGAGAGCTCCCCAGTGAAAGGGATGTTAATGTCAGTAATGAACTAATTGATTTGTTTTGGCTTTTGTATTCAACATTTTTACAATTATGCAGTGTGAGTTTCATAAGAAAGTAAAGTATCCACAGGATCACCTGTTTATTGGGCTTCTGTACGGGGATGGTTCCATGAGCTTTTCACTGGGTGGTTTTACTGTTCTTTGGTACATCTCTAAAATGATGTAAATGAAATACTCATGATAGATGTTATATAAGTCAGGATAGGGAGGAGCAGAAATAAAGAACCAAAGAAATTATCGCTTGGAAAGTGGAAGACTTGAGTTATTAGTTTTATTAGGGAGGTACCAATTAATTGGGACATTTTTCCTGTATAAGAAAAGAAGAATATAACTTCATATTGAATGTTTGAGGAGAAAATCTTAAACAGGAAACAATATATAAAAAGATTAATAACAAAATATAGAACTGTTACTTGGCTATAGTATCAGAAGAACAGCATCCACCCTGAATGGCTTTTAACTTATTCTCCCCATCAACTTTGTTTAGGAACCTATGAATTGAATAACTTAAGGCAAGGCATTGTTCAGCCATAATAAAGCGCTTTAGTCAGAAAAGGGAAAATATATTTGGGTGAAATGATATGTCTATTACCTTAGCCCCTTAATGTGTATATATGTGTACTGTGTTATGCCCAGCATGATAGGGCGACTACTGTAAGTTCTTTGGCATAGTGGTTATTACCGAAAGCTATACATTTGGGTAACCTAATTTTTGCACAAGATTCTCAGCTATCACACCATCTGCATAACACAGATGTGTACTAGACCAATCGTCTCTACCATAAACCATAAGTCCATTTGTGTAACGGTAAATTTGGAGTAGGTGCGATGATCAATAAAAAGTATTAACTATGTTGGATTCATGACTAATTCTCTTCTGTTGTTGGTAATTGGATCCTAATAGAAACCCTGAATCTTTTTGTAGGCTAATGCACACCCACAGAATTTGGTTATACCCATAGAGTTAGGCAGTTTATATACTGGCCCGTACTAGTGATTTTCAAGTAAGCCAACAAAAATCAAAGCGAACCCCCATACAAATGCTTTGTCCCACAATGGCAAAAATTGCTCATGCAAGCCTTATTCGGTATGCACTCACTTGACTTGTTTTGGATCGAAGTCGAGCCAAAATGTTCGTTGGTGGTGGTTCCCTCCACTTAAACTAGGCCAATGAGTGATAAGAAGATAAGTGTTTGATTATCCCAAAGACATAGGCACTAAAACTCATATTCAATAAAGTGTAAGTTCACAGGCTACTGAATTTATTAGTGTGGTCACTCCGACAATCTGATATTTTGTTGATATTACACACTTACAGAAGTGATCATACACATTCCCCAGTGTGAGAAGTTAACTACCCCCACCCTCCATAAGTGTTATGAAAGCCACGGACTTTAGAGCAGTTAACATAATAAATAACATGAGTGAATCATATTGGTTTCACCATGGAATGACCGCTAGCCCAATGTTTAAATAGCCCCTACATTTACACTGATTGTAGTTCATACAATAACCAGTGAAATTGTGAGTGACTATATTCATTATTTTCGGGTATGTGTTTTCTTCGAGGAGAGACAATCTCAAACTGTTATATGACAAGTTATGCGAATAACAGGGTGTCCTGCATAAGAGCTTAGGTCCAGGAAGGGAGTAAAACTAATAGGTGCTTTGAAAGTGGAAGATATCAGGAATAGCATTCTGAGACCTTTCAGGAAGCTATCGTTTACATAAATGCAAAAAGGTGCTTACTTTATTTTCTGTAAATCTAAAAGACATTCTATAACCATAATTTCTTAATGGCATAATTTGTTGGTTCCTAGGCTAAATAGAGCACTACTCTTGCGTACTTTGTGCAAAGTAATTAAAAGGACAAATGATGGGATGGAAGTAAAAGAGTATTAACTAAATTGAGCTGAAAGTCCCCAGTATTTTTATGCACTATGATGACAAGTCATTTTTGGAGGGAGAGAAGAAACATGTATCTGAGGAGTGCTGAGCTGAGATATTGTGTGTATAACTATATATAAGTCAATTATTTATTCCAAGAAAAAAAATAGTAATAATAGAAATAATAATAAATAGTAGAATTACATATATATGAGAGGGGAATCAAGAAGTATTGAAGGGAATGCCTAACGATTCAGTAATGGAACATATAGCACAATGTTAGTTTTTGGTTAAAAGAACTTGCTATGTGTGCCATACAAAAGCAGGTATCTCATCTTGAATTTCTCGTGCAGTTCAGACTAGAGAAAGGTAGAGCAGAACCACTCTAATACAGAAAGTAAGATATAGTGCACATGTATTCTAACCGTTGATTGCGGAGAATCTGGGGTTCTGCAGTCTCAAAGCCAGTCACAAGGCAGCAGTCTTATCACAAGAGGTTTGATATTGTTTCCCTCCCCCACCCTTGGTGTCTGCTTCCTGCTGGGTACGTCAGTTTCCCAGCCATTCCTTCCGAGAGGGAAAGCTATAGCCAAAATTAGTGTATTGGACCACTTCTTTTGATGCACGTTGTGTATGGTGGTGTGCGGTTACGGTCGTTATAGTTGTAAACTCGGCACTGCTGGCTAGTGATTTGCATATGTTAAAACTCTGTAAGACCGAAGTGAGTTGGAATTAATAATAGCGAGCGACTTGACCTGATGCAAAATAACCACCTGTACTGAATGCATTTCCCTTCTAAAACTACACACACCATTGATGGTTCACTATTATATTGGGTTCCACACAATTTGTTAACCAACACTTATAAAATTCACTGGGTCGAGTCTGAAAAAACTCTGCTGGTGATCTTCACTTTTATTCATCTATCTCTGTTTCTCTGATGAGCTTTAGTGTCTGGGCAAGGTGGCATTTTAATATATTCGGACCCTTGAGCATTCTTTTTCTATGATTTTGCATAGAGTGCCTGAAATGAACCCATATTGATTTTATCATTTGAAAGCCATAGGAATATCATTTCCCAGGCAGAGCGATGATATCTTCTCCAGCCATTTACTGGGAGTTAGCTACGTTTAATGATTCATCCAAACAAATAGTTGGTGTAGTAATGAGCGATTATGGCATGATCTCGATTTCACTTCACAGGCATGAGCTTATTGAGTGTGAGCGAGGTAAATATAGGCAGAAAATTTGCGAACAGATTTTGCGAAAAATTTGCAAGTAGCGCGATTGTCATCCTTTTTCAGGTATTCGCGTCTTTTTTTTGTACCTGCGTATGTTTTTTGTTGCATAACACCAGCAATTATTCTGACACGACAGGGCGCAATCAATTTTCTTGCCGGCGAAGCGCAAAGGGCACTGCCGGATCATCCTTTTTAACGCAACCCTGGGCTACCGTCTTTTTTGCACCTACGAAAACCGTGCCACAGAATTCAGACGTGAGGATAAACTCTCGCTGCAAAATATCTCTATGCTCTGCAGATATAAAACTTGGCGCCCTCATGCAACTATAGAATGTGTACTTTCCAACAATATATGTTTTGGGGGGGTTCTGTATTTTGGGTGATATTTTTACCCACAGAAAATTAGTAGAAACGTTGAATTCAGTAGAACCTTAGGAAAAAAAAGATCTCCTGGCAATTGGTTATGCAAAACTACCTTCTTAAGGGGTCTCTAAAATGGCCAGCATACATTGGTGTTCCTATTCACCAATGGAGCATCAAACCTGTTCAGGGAGAAGCGGAGCCCTTGCTTTCCATATTAGGTGTGTTCTTTTGGTACCTAATGTTAAATGATGGGAGATAAGTGCTTGAAAGTGGAAGATTTGAATGTGATTTTAAGGTATTTTTCACAAAAACTGGCAATTTTCCGGAATAATTGCGACTCAGTTGTTTGGAGTAGAAAAGACCATGGGTACCAATTTTGAATTCGTCCGAAATGTGTACTTTCCCAAAAATATTTATTTTTTTTGGGGGTCAATAGTATTTTTTGTTGTTTTAACCCCCACAAGAAAATGCAGTAAATGTGTTTGAAATTTCAGGTAGCTATAGAGGGATCTCCTGGGCATTTTGTATGTACTACTTCCTTTTGGGGTCTTCTAAATTCCAGAATACATTGGTGATCCATATGCACAAAGCATCCGACATAACCATGGCTAGTTAGACGATAAATGGGCATCAAACTGGGTTCAGGGACCCCTGCTTTCATATTTAGGGTGTGTTTCTTCGGTCTCTAATATGCTTGAGATAAGGTGCTCTGAAAAATGGAAGATTTGAGGTGATTTTTAGAATTTTCATAATTTTTTATAGAAAATGCTAAATTCAGTAAAAGCATGCGTTTGGGTTACTTAGGAAGTTGGAAAGAACATAGTTACCCATTTCGGATTCCGTGCAGAATGTGTAGTTTTCAAAAAATGTATGGTTTCCTGGGGTAAACCTAATGTTCCAGGATTTGGCTTTGGATGTAAAGTGTGCCGTATCGGCTGTAATCTTTGAAAATTTAGTATAATTTACTGCTGGGAGTTTTTTGATCTAATTAAAGTCAGAAAATCTCAATAAAAACTATAGCATATCAGGTAATTGGCACGTTCGGGAGACACTAGGCTTTCCCAATCAGTTGAATTTTTGTCCATAAATAAAAATTTTTCTGTAGATTATCTGATACATGCAAAAATAACAATTTTTTTTCTTTTTTTTTTTTTGTATTTCAATGCTCTAAATCTTGTTCCAGAAGTGGATTTTTAATAACCATCAAACTCAAGGTAGAATTTGGAAAGCCAGGTTCTCCTGAAAAAAAAACAATATATAGTTTGCCTACCTACTTAAACACTGCCCCAGTAAAAAGCCCCTACAATGAGAGAGCACAGAAAGAATGTTCACAAAACGTCCTGGCAACACTGGGGGAACTGAAATGACGGAATCGGGCTGGCACTAAAAGGTTTAACTCACAGGAGCTTTTTTATAAATTAGGACAGCAAGTGATAAGTATGGCTCACACAAGCCTACAATCTGCACACTCAGCCAATTGGTGGGTGCAAACCCATTTAGATGGGAATACAAAGGAGCGCAGATAACTGACAGCTGAACCAGTTATTATGACCATTATTAATGTTACGGCCAGACTATGTGTGGTGGGTTAATGGGGGGGGTTCATATTTTTCTGCAGTCTTCCTCTAGTTAAGTAGTTTACAGGGAAAAATAATTTTTATTTTAAACTTAAATAGTTTGGCTATATTCTTTGACCCTAATGGCACCAACCAATATGGGTTTGGGGCCTGTAGGGGGATGTCCTTGCAGGAGCCTATAAGGCAGCACTGCTTGAGGAAACTTTCCCTATCAAGTGAGTCAAGTGAGGCCATGCACCTTCCACCTGATTCTAGAATTCACCTCAAGGACCTACATAGAACCACACAGGAGTAGCTTGGGCACTGTAAGAGAGCAAAGGGGCTTCCCGAGAAGTGCCAACTGTAAAGCTTGGGACGTAAGACAGTGGAGTGGGGTGACTTATACGCAGGAGAAACTTGTACATCTTCCTGTATGCTTTGCTCCAAGTCTGCCTTAAACTCTGCATTAGTAAGAAAACCTGCAATAGAAGTCACAGTTTGGTCCATGCACACACCATTAGTTGTAGCATGAACAAAGGCCTACACTGGTACGAAAGAAAGAAAATGAGGAGTGCCCGAGTACCAAAGTTTACATAGAAGCAGCATACTATGAACTGAAAACTGGTCTCGTATGGAGAGGATCATGCACGTGAGTCACACAGGGGGACTGAGAGTACTGTGAAACCCGAGCCCGAGGATTGAGACAAGGACACGAAATGGGGTGGAGGGTGTAATGCAGCATTGAATTCCCGTAAACGATTAGTTATGAGAACTGTAGTCTGTACATAAAATTATTTTATATTGTACACATGTCCAGCATGTTGCACTACAGGAAAAGGGAAGATGAAACCATCTGACGCCCCAAAAATACTATACGGTGAAGTAGTTTTTTAACATAAAGCATTGAATTGAATAGATCAAAAAAATGTGAGAAAAGGATTGCAGGGCTGCGCCAGAAAAGAGCTTTATTTATTTTCAGTAAACTCATGATTAGGAAGAAAGAATTCCCATTTAACTACTTTACCCTAAAGGTCCCTATTTAATGTTTAAGTGGAGCTTAGAAACTTTGCTGGCATAACAAGAGATCCATCCCAAGAATTTTTAATTAGGGAAAACAAGAATACTCTGAATAATCAAATTAAAGTTCAAGTAAATCAGGACAGAGGAAGTTCGCATCTTTGAGATCAGCAGCTTGCTAAAGTTTTGGTTTGGTTACGTGAGCAATCCTAATACAATAACTCTTGTTTTGCTACAAGCAAATTGAAACTCATGTTCATGCCAAAATAGGCCTTAACATATTATTCTCCAATTTGGGGTACTGGTACAAACTTGAGGCTTTTAAAGATTACACATCGATATACATCTAAGAGATATCGACAGAAAAATCAATAACATGTAAGTAATATATATAACATTGTATCTAAATTATTGCATCCTCCTTCTTAGTACTCAAGTTCCTCTCTTCTTCGCTTCCGTCCTATAATAGTAGCGTAAGCCCTTAAACACATCGGGAACAAATCTAATGACCAGTAGGGGGAGTATAAATGTTGTTCCATGACCTGGCTTTAATTTGCTTGTACCAGTGAGGAAGCACTGGAATGTCTGCTAGAGTTTTGCGCTAGAGGTTCTTCATTTACTAGTCCCTTCAAAGGCAGAATGAAAGAGTTTCTATGAGAGCAGACCTCTTATTGCCATATCAGAGGAACACTTGTGCATAGGGTTCTGGGCTGCACTTTGCACCTTAAACTAATGAGATAAAAAGTTCAAAGTGAGGTGCAATAGAAAGGGTCTTAAAAACTTGCAAGGCAGTTCTTTCCTTGCCACCATACTTGATCCTAGGCCACTGTGACATGTTGGGCTGGCAGACCAGAACCTTCCCCCCCACTCTCAAAAGCAGTGCTAACTAAACATAGGCAGCAAACTATATTCATTAAGGATAATATAAGGCAGGGAAGGGAAGCAAAGACAAAAAAACATCGTGCAATGTTGCTACATTTTTTATAACTTTGCAACCTTCCCTGCACATAGTAAATGAAAAGTGGCCAATAAAAGCGCAATAGGATAAGGCTATGGATGACTATCGTAGTATTATTGATGATTTGCCAGCAGTTTTGGCAATCCATGTGTAATCAATAAAAACACCACCAAAAATAGTAATAACGCATTAATTGTGTGTTAGTGTATGGCAGCAAATTCTCTCGCCTTTACCTAGTTTGCTTGGACCATGAGTTATGGGCCCTTACGCCCATTCCCATGCTGTGGAGTTAAAATGAGACATAGTATCTGTAAATTTTGGCCATTCCTTTCAATTCTCACTAGGATAAGTCTCCATCCAGAAGACATCTGAAATTCCCTGCATCTCCAGAAAAGCTGCATCTTATCTCTGATGCTAGTAATATGTTTTTCGATTATGCTCTGGGTACAACGTGCCATTTACAGTTTGAATGTCTAATAAAATAACGACAGAGGCCGTCCTGCGTCAGCCTACACTTGTCATTCCTTTAGAAGTTTCAATGCAATCATAAAAAGCTGGCAATGTCCCAGTGGTTTAAAAAAAAGAGTCTATCCGCCCTAAAAATCACCTCTCTTTATAGTCTGCGTGGTGAGAGGCTGCTGTATAAGGGATGGTTTTTACAGCTTAAGGTGACAAGAGACAGATGCATTTATGGCTATTAATGAACATCAAAGGAAGTGGCAAAGATTCTCCCTTCAAAGTTAAAAATATAATCTACTCGTAAAACTATTCACCTTGCTGTCGTGCTCTTACACTAAGTTAACTCACTGGAAGCTAAATGTGAAAGATTAAAAAAGGGATGAGAATGCTCAAAGGCAGTATCGTCTTTGTAATCTGCATGGCCAAGTATTAACGAACCAAGTAGAGATGTGTGTCAAGTGTAATACGGTGCCTTTATAGTGAATTGTAAATATTTAGATTTCATTCTTCAACAAGGTTTCTTTTAGATGCTTCAAGAGACTCATCCAAAACTGATTGCTGATATTTGATAATGATTGAAAGTCCTTTCGCAGCGCCACGGTATAATCATATGGTCTATTTCCTTACTGCTAAAAGAAAAAGACTTTGGCAATAAAACACTTATGTATCTATACCCTAAGGGATGTTTAGTGCAGAAGGGGAACAGATTTTCAGCCTGTCTTTAACGAGTCCAGGTACTTACAGTATAGCCACTACATGTTAGCATCAACTATCACTCTTGTTGGAAGCTATGTTTGCTCGCTACTCAAGCTCGAATTAAAATCTCAGATACATCCTCTATCTAGTCCTTATTGAATATTCCTTATCCATGGAAAGTACTGCCCCAACTTCTGGCACATTTTAAACTCCATAGGTTATGTTCCCAAGTTTCTAGAACAAACTTCAACTTGAATAAAATTTTCTAGTGCAGAACTTGATTTGTAAAGAGCCGCAGTTGGATAGCAGATGGTTGGCAGCAACGATTGAAACAGATAATTAGCATTGGTTGTGACAATCTGTGGAAAAAAAGGTGGCACTATTATGAACAAATCTGTCCCAATTCGCAAAAATGCGTTTGTATGTGACTTTTGTTATTGTCACGTATGCACTATCCCTTTTATGTTGACCACGCCCCTTTTAATAATGCACTATGGCCCGATTTTGACACAACCACAGACTAATTTTTATGCGCCGCGAACTTATACGAACTTTAATTTTTGCCAAAATTTTCACTGAAGTTTTGCCGCTAATAAAAAAATTCCAATCATACACTAGTGGGTATGGCAATACTGGGAAAGGAATTGACACATTTACATCAAATAATTCTAGTCACATCAGTGGTACCCTAGGGGGTAATGTAAAACAAATGACAATAGTCCTTGACACAACAATTGATATTATGACACATGCTAGAGGATCCCAGAGGATTGGCTACTATACTAAATCTCTACATGGATTCAATGGATTGAAATTCAAATATGAACTAATACAGATACAATATCCTGTAGGATGCTCTAACGGCAGTGATGGTTTGATAGTCTGTAACAGCTTATTAAATACACCTGAATGGAAGAGCAAGCAATATCCCTTGGAAATAGAGCACCTTATATTACAATTTATAATAGATCATCTTAAAACAATGCTTGCTCAAACCAGGAATTTTAAAAAATAATCAGCACTAATTTATGATTAGTTGAGATGGCAAGATTGCAATTTCTGCAAATTCTCTTTCAGAGGGCCAGGGAAACTCTATTAGACTAAGCATGCTAAGTATGTCTGTTAAATCAGGTAAGATCATATATTAAAACCTGAGATCTGAAGATGTATGGACCCCACAGAGTATGTGATCTTTAATTTTAACTGTCCCAAGATTATAAATATAATAGACTGGTTCCATTGCTTTTAAATTTTGTTACCTCTACAAACTTTAACTGTATAAGAGTGTAACACAGGAGTGCAAAAAATTCAGCTTTGTCACATAATTTGTGAGTTATAATTTCTTGTCTATAAAAATTCATAGCTGAGAGAGAAACCTTATGCTATAAGAAGGCTATACTTTGAAGTATAAATAACAAATATATATAGAAGTAAAAGTACTACAAGGCTCATGTCACATACTAACACAGCGCAAACACGCATCATGAACTGACCTATAAATACGAAAAACCATCAAGTCATGTCCTAAAACCGCCTTCTCTAAGCAGTCAAATATCAGTCCTTTAATAACGCTTAAACATTTACTATCCATCCTTTATTCCATCCTGGCCTGGACTACAACTGCGACCTACACCAAGTGACCCACCTTAACTCCCACCCTTCTGCTCTATTTTCTGTTCTTGAAAATTTTGCTTCTAGGTACCCCTCTAACATCTCACAAAGAGAGAACATAACCTATTGCTGTTGATAATTTTTTAAGCATGACCGTACATTCCTAAATTGGCGACATCCTTCCGCAGAAGATGTAATCCCTTTGCTCTACCAATTTAACTACATCTCTTGACTTGTGCCTTCATAAAAATTGCATGGTCATGTCCCCTTTTTAAAAATCCCTGCCTAGCATACCACCATAATTCTTATTTGCTGAATCCCACCTTAAAAATGTTCTGTTAATTGCTGCTTGTTACCTCTGGAATTGGGCATCCCCTATATTCTGCCGGTAGAAATTCATTCATGAGCATCTTGGTTGGTAATAGACATCTGATTTAGTCCTTGGCACTATGTTGTTTAGGCCCCTACCACTGTAAAATTGCAATCACTTCAATCTACCTGCTATATTGTATCTGTAAGAATACATACCCACTAGAGTTTTTTTTACCTTTAAAGTAATAAAGAACGTACTGGCAAGACCCGTTGCACTGAACATTCAAGGTCGTCTTGGGAATCTTCCTAATTAAATTAACCAGAAATATATTTTACCCTCTTTACAGAATTAATTACCTTCTTCTGGCTCAAAGTGTTATTGGGAGGTAGATTTAATCAGTGGAAAATAAATAACTGTGTATAAGTATAATATATATATATTAAAGCAAAAAAAGGGAAAGTTGTGCTCAACCACTAAAATTCTAAACCAATTAGGCGGGGGTGCAATGAGGTTGTGACCACCGAATACATAGAAACAAACAACAAGAGATCCTCTTGCACTCACCCCATACAATATATAGGAAACATTAGAAACATTCGGTGCATTTAAGCTAACTAAGAAATGCCCTTCCCTTTAAGCAAAACAGGGATTGTTTGTCGCATAATGCAATATAAACAAATAATTCAAGCTGGCCAACTGCGTCCAAAGTCATCCCGTTTTGACCAGTTCCTACCAAACTGACTTAGCGATCATTAAGAAAATTCTAATGCTTCAATATACATATTTAGCCCCAACGGGACTAAGTTTTAACCCGCTGCAACTTACTTACTTTCAAGGTTAAAACCCCCATATGGTCATGCCCTTTTTATTGGCTCCAGCTGGATGACCTGATGCAGCTGGGAGGTGGGAGCTACAACAAGAGCTGGCCACGTGAGCTCCTAGTATAAGCTATAAGAGCAAAAAAAAAGGAAAGTTGTGCTCAACCATCTAAATTTTAAACCATTAAAGGCGGGGTGCAATGGGTTGTGACCACGAATACATAGAAACAATACCAACAAGAGATCCTCTGCTCACACATTATCAATATATGACAATCCCTGTTTTTGCTTAAAGGGAAGGGCATTTTCTTAGTACTTAAATGCACCCTGAATGTCTAAATGTTCTATATATTGATAATGGTGAGTGCAGAGGATCTCTTGTTGTTGTTTATATATATATATATATATTTGTGGAAGACTAAGTTTGCTATCACTTTAAGCCTTTGTCAAAATGAAAAACCAAATGTACAAGCAGTCTAAATTTTACAACAGTAGGTCACATTGGATGCAGTTATCACCATAGAGTAGTTTACAACAACCAAGTTAGACAGGCTCTGATAAAAACATGTGTAACTCACTGTACTATGGGGAAGAATAAAGTGTGGCACCACATTAGACTAATAAAAAGGGAACTCAAGGGAACCAGTGGACTGTTGATATACAAGTATCTCAGCATGTATATATGTTATTACAAATAGATAGTCTACAAATCTGGTAATCACAAAGGTAAGTACTGAAACAGCTTAAAAACATGAATTGGGAAGAAAAATATAAAAAATGAGAAATAAAAAAATTGAAAAAAAATTGAAAAAGAAGAAAAGAAACCACAAAAAAAGTGAGAGAATACATCTGTCAAGAAAGTAGTGATGAGGAATCTGTGCCGTTTCACTGAAAAATTAGTGAACCTTTTGAGAATGTGTGAAAGGAACACAGAAAAATGGCGTGTGACAATTCTTTTGCGTGCTGCTTTTGACAGACCCCCGCAAGTTTGCTAATTTCCCGCGAACTGGAAACTGATTCACGCGTCACTACCTTTGATCTCTTGTCATCACGAAACCTTAAAGCGATGCTTATTGGTTGGAAAGTTGTAGTGTTGCCAGAACATCATCATTGAGTATGAAATCATAACTGTAACCAAATCTTGGGCAAATTCCACAGCACATGCAACATAAGAAGGGATTAATAAACAACATTCCCTGGCCCTGAAGTGTCATGGTAATTAATTCTGTGCAGAGAGCATACATTTTCCACTAACTAGTTGTTAAATCATAAAATAGCCCAGCCACCATATTGCATAAAAACCCATTTAGTGCTCTATTTTATTTTACCTCTGGTCGTATATTTTTTTTTACCCGGGTTGGCACCTTTACTCTCTGCTTTGGTGCATTTCTTGTGAAAAAAAGTGTCTAGGCTAAAAAAACTTTTAACAGGCTCAACACTCCTTTTTAAAGGCATAAGACCAACATAAAGGGATGGGTAGTTAGAATGAGAGCCAAAATATTCAATGTCCCGTTATCGCCATAAAATCACCAAAGTTGGCAGAGAAAGATTTGTGAACACAGTAAAAGGCATTTGTTCTCGTCAATTGTTTTTTGCCCTTACGGTCTATTTGTCTTAATGTCTCCCGCTCTATTTTTTGTCGCCAGCCGTAAATATTTTTTTTTTGGTCACCTGTCTTGCTCTTTTGATCCGGAACTGACCCCAATTGTGAGCGCCGACGAGGTGCTCTTTTATTTGCCGTTTTTGAATTCCCTCGCAGGCGAAATTTTCACACGGAAGTTTCGTGAAACCAATTTCGCCCAATGAGCGAAATGCGGGAATTCGATGCAAATCCCTGCCTGGACGAAAAATCACTCATCACTAATGGGATTGTGGGATGGTGTGGGAGCAGGTTAAGTAAAAAATATGATTTACTACGCAGGATGTGTAGATACATTTTGTCTAAGTCCTCTACACATTCTTGAGTTTGTTGATATTTTAGTTCCTGATAATTATAGGGTTCTTTTCCTTTAAAGTAGTCGGTGGGTGGAGCCGCGTGAAAGTCACAGACTCTTCACAAGGAGCATAGGAAAAAGAATGGCCAGTGAATCAAACACAAGGAGATGAAAAATATTAAAAATATTGGCGAACAGATACAAGATTAAAAAAAAATGATTGGGCCGATTCACTAGTCCGAAATAAGGAGTGCTATTTATAGCATACGTTAAAAATCTATCACTTCCTTATTTTCGCTGATCACTAAAAGGGACACTTGTCATAATTAAGAAGCGATGTCTTGGCGTTATTTATCTTGCGAACGACATAATTTTTCCACGAATATATTACACAGCACACAACATAGTTACGCAGCACGTTTGCTTGAAATATGTCGTCGCAAGTATAAATAACGCCAAGAACATCGCTTTCTTAATTATGAAGTGTCCTTTTAGTGAATCGAGCGAAAATAGAAGTGATCAGATTTTAACTGCATGCTATATCATAGGCACTCCTTATTCGGAACTTTAGTGAATCGGTGCCATAGTGTGTGTTTCTAGATATTCACTTAATAGTTCTCAAGCCTTTAAGTAAAACTATATCCCCTGAAAAATGTGGCTTATATTGTGTGTAAACCATTTTTTTTTCGTTGAGATAATTGCATTTTTTTTTTACTAAGGGCCATCCTCTGGCATCAAACGATTCACAGTGGCACACAAACAAACCAAAGGGCACACATACAAAATCCTTTTACTTCTACTTCTTCCTGTTACAGGTAGAGCTGCATTATTTCTCCTATCAGGTGATCTCTGAGGGAGCACACAGCTCACTAAATGGTGGTAAGGTAAAAGATGTAAAAGCGCAATAATTACTGATACCTATATTCTAGTTTGGTAGATTTCTATAATGGGCTGCTTACATAATAGTACAGGTAGTAGACCTGTTTTCCAGAAGCTGGGGACATGGGGTTTTCTGGGATTAACCTGAATTTGGACCCTTCATATCTTAAGTCTGCTAAAAATCATTTACAAAGTTGCTTTTTACTATATCGCGATTATGTGTAGCGTCGGGTTTGCAAGCTCCTCCCCACTTGCCAGGGCCAATAGATAATTCCAAATAAAATTCAGAAAGTGCTGCAACAGTATTTATTCTAAAACAATAAATTTAAAAAAGAATAAAATATAATGAAAATATAAAAATAATACATAAATAAACACAATGGATTGTTTAGTAATGATTTAATGTTATCTTTGTTGGGCTGATTACAAGCCTGTTTTTATTACAGAGAAAGGAAATAATTTTAAAAATTAAAATGGACTTGCTTATAATGGTCTAGGAGATGGCCTCCCATAATCTGACTTTTCTGGATAACCGATCCCATACCTGTATAACTATCTGTTAGTTAGTATTCATTCTGGGGGTATGTTTTCCTTTAAGAAGCCTTCACCCTGTAAAGAGTCAATCTCAGCCTGAACATTTATACAAAGTTGAAACAGCAAGTTTATGTATTAATAATATTTTTTGTTGTTGAAGTCCATCTTTTCTACAGGTATTACAATCTAGCCAGAGTTAAACCACATAAAAGCCTGTCATATAAACTCTCTGCATGGGGTAGTTTACATAGGGGTTGAAAAGACTAGAGTCCCATCAAGTTTAACCCTTCCAGCTCTGTGATTATGATTAGCTAAAGCCATTGCACATGCCATTGCACAGCTTGCATCTATACTGCTTGTAAACCTGTGTGAACAAGAATATAGTGGAATCTTTTACATGCTCCTTACCATTGTCTTTAAAAGCTTAATATGGCATCTATAAGCAAATCTATGTTATTGATATACCCATCCAAAATAATTAATAGTAATAATGCAACTGAAGTTATTATACTGTCCCCCCTGGGTACATAGTTAGCACACACACCTCATTCTACACACTGACATGACAAACGTTAACAAGAAGATGTGACATAAGATGAAGGGAGCATAGCCGGTTCCAATGATCTTAGTTCATAAATGGCAGCAGCAGAATAAGATGTTAAAGGAATAGGAAAACAAAGTGAGATCACTATCACTGAGCACAGACACATTTTACTGTAGGGCCAGAAGAAAGTGGGTCCACAAGTGCAAATTTGTCAGTGGCTACTACTTGTTCAACTGATGGAAATCAATAGCGCTAAGTGAAGAAGGTGAGAAGTCATTGTGCAAAGGGATATCAACATGGCACTGACATCACAAGAAGAACAGGAGTTAACCATGAAAGCAGAAAACAAAAGAGAAAGTCAAAGTCACAGCAGAAATGGAAGATGGTAAGGAATTTAGCAGGTGGCCTGTATGCTATCACTTGCAAGAATGAAGATAGAATAAATAGATGACATCAACTCAGGCAAAGAAGAGGGAGGGGGAGAAAAGGAATAGGTTTACTAAATGCAACATAGAGAATGTCCAATGTTGAACCCCCACCCACTGGTAAGTGGTGTTAGGAGGGGACAGAATTCTGTGAAAATGTTACAGCCTTAAAGGGCAGAAACAATCCAAAAATCAAATTCACTCTTCTAGAAACATGGGTATATGGATTTAGGGCTACGTTCATGATATGAATTTATCAAACAACAAGACACCTCTGTGACTTTAAACACAACAGAATAAAAGATAATGAATGCAGCAGAGCAGGCAAAAGGTTTGCAGGGGGCATGGACGCAATGTATGGCCACCATACACAGGATAACATGAATGATCCAGATTTGCTGTTAATGCCAAACTTACCTGTTGTAGAATTGATTTATTTAATCTAATTGCCATCAAAATAATATTCAACATAATAATAATGTTATAACAAAATTATTATTTCTTCAGTAGGCATTACCTACCTGAAATACATATTTAGATATAAAAGCTTGTGCTTTAGATTCTTTTCCCACTCTATCATGTATTTTACTTTGTCCATCTTACCTATGAAAAAATTTGATTTAGGAAGCAGATTATCAAAAATCACGGTTGACATGCTCTGACTTTGCACAATTTAGCAAAATGGATTGTAAAAAAAATTACACATTTGGGCAGGTAAGCTTGTCAAAATGCATAAAGTCAAAGGGAAATGTATTTCCAGCATTTCCTTACTTTCCCCTTAAAATTTTGAAACAGTTTCAGTGATTTCTTTCGCAACAATATGTTAAAAATTGTGGAAAATTGCAAAAAGTCAATATCACAATTAATGCATTGTGTGATAATGGGGGATTTTGAATAAAATGTGCATTATGTATTTACTTGTATGTATGTAATGTTTAAAGCGCTCTTATGTACGCAGTGTCTTGTCAGTAGAATACATTAATACAAACAGGGGTTATTAAGATAATATAGGATAAATACAGAATTACACAATAAATTACAAGTAGATACAAGATAATCACATTGCAATTAAAGTTAAGGAGTCAAAGACCAAGAAGGAGGAGGTCCCTGCCCGTAGAGCTTACATCTATATGGGGGGGTAACTACAGACACAATACGGCAAATATAAGTGCTGTAGTCACAGTGGGGTGAACTACAATATAAGTTCCAGTTCCCAGATCAGGTGCTGGGTGAGTGCTCCAAAAGGTATCCTTTTTAAGTTTATTTTTAAAAATAAACTTCGCCCTAAAATGATCAACTGGTGTGGTGTAGTTTTTGTGTTTGCAGTGACTGCAAGCTTATTTTGAGCCCTACTGCAGTTTGTAAACAGGTCCAGTGCATATGTAAGTTTCTATATATTTCATATTCAGTAAGTTTCAACATTTTCGTCAAGCCATTGCTTTACAGGCCTTTCATACAGATACATTACATTTACATTCTATTTACATAGTTATGTATGTGAATTTACAATATGTAAAGCAGTCTTGCTGATAAGTACATCCATTTTAAGATGGCCAATAATATCACAAAAATGATGTCATTGGGTTCTGCTAGCTTGCATGTCAGTAACTGCTGAGTATTGCCTTATAGAATGTGATTTATTTAGCACCATATTCGCAGTTGTTCTTCCATGTAGTAAGTAACCCCTATTTCTCAAATTAATCCTTGGTTTTTCGGTGTGTTTTTGCTGAGGACCCAGAGCCCTTAGGTTTTACATTTTAATGTAAAGAAGATAGAAACTAGAATATTGCTTTCCATCTGAGTGTTTTTGATTAGCTGTGGTTAAATTTATGGGTAAATATAGACCCATCTGTATTGTATTCTGCTTTTTATCTGTACTTAGCACTAATTAGAAAGCATATTTCACAGTAAATTACTTCCTGGCCTCATTATATTAGCATATTTTAGTACTTTACAATTTTTGTAATGTGGAATATGGCATGGCAGGCTTTTGTAAGCTGATACCTTGAGCCCTCTAAGTGTTAGATAAGCTTTTTAGTCGCCTAATTTATTTTCCAAGTACATACTTAAAATCCACTTCATGCACTTTTATTTCATATAACTGATTAATCCATTTCTCAATTAATCTTAAAAATGATCTCAAATAGAAAAATACTTTGAGAATATGCGGGCTTTATGGGACATGGAGGTGTTATCAGCTAGTGCATACAGTAGCTCAGTTATTTAATTAAACGTTACTGATTGCTTATATGGTGTGAGTGTTTTGGTCTTGCTATAAGTATATGTAAACTTTGTCTTGAACCTTAGGTGTAAAAAGTGTCTATGTGGATCATTAAACAATCTCTCTGCATTACATCATAGTCAATTCATTGAAATAAATATTTAGACATCTTATTTACAATTATTATTTAGTCAACATATATTCTGCAAACATGGAAATTAGAAGCTGCAACCCCCAATTGGATAAACTTTTTTTTTAATTTTTAATGTAATTTGATTCACTGAGCTGGTCAGGTGCTAATATAAAAATATGAGAAATAATTGTTAATATAAGATCAATTGCATTTGTTTTAGCAACAACAGTTATTATTCAAAAATTATTGAATATTCTATAATATTCTTATCAAATATTTTATAAAATGGTTTTATTTATTTATTGTTTATAAGTACCAGAGTCACCTTTGCATTTGTAAATGTATCATGAATTGTATTCATTACATGTTTTCAGATGGTGAACAAAGTTTTACAGATATCTTCATTAAGTATTCCAGTCAAAATAGCTCCACCCACAGCGACTATAAGGATCCCAGTAATGAAACTAAATGTTGGGTATAGGGTCATGAAAAATATTAGATGATGTTCTGTTATTGTGGTAAGTCTTTTATTGTAGTGGATAGAAAAATTATTTCTTAGCTTTTAACCTGAGTTAACATCTGATCATTTGGACATCATCTAGACAGTCTTCAAAACTGTCCCAACTTATCAGCCCTTTAAGTCATCACAACGTTATTCATTCTACAGATATTGGAATATCTTATACAAAATGCTCGGGAACCAGGGGTGTTTCTGGATAAGGGATTTTTAAGTTATTTTGGATCTCCATACCCTTACGTCTACTAAACGTAATTCAACTTTAATTAAACGGCAATAAGGACAGTTTGCTTCCATAGGATTAGTTATATCTTAGTTAGGATTAAGTCAAGCAACTGTTTTATTTTACAGAGAACAGAAATTATTGTTAATTATTATTATGTAAATTATTTAATTAAAATGGAGTCTATCGGAGATGGCCCTCCGATAATTCGTAGCTTCTGGTATAATGGTTGGTTTCCCAGGATAATATCGCAATACCTGTATTTTGAATTTTCATTTAAGTTGAGGTTTCATATTTGAATTAAAATTCTTGTATATCAATACAACTTTGGAACGGTTTTTCTCCCCCTTATTTTTTTCTTATATCTTTTTTTGATTTTTGTTAACCTGAAAATGCATTTTATTACATTGTATTTTAGCAGTTACATGTAGGCACTTTGATTTAGTCCTGGCATCTAATCTAACACTCGGTTGCTAGGGCCTGAAACTTCATAACCAGAACTGTCAAATCCAAACTGCAATAATAAGATCATTCTAAAAACAACAGATATTGAATAATACATACTGCAATAGTTACTGTCACACCAGAGCTAATTTAAAGGAAAAAACATTATAAAGAATATATAATCCATTAACGTTTACATATCGCTTCAAACTCAAGTCTATGAATATAATTTGTGTATCTTTACTTACACGGCTTGTAAAACGATAGGCTTTTGGGCAAGTCTACGTTTCTGAGCATAGCTTTATATACTTAATGAAATAAATAGCTGTTATAGTTGCTGCTGATGAAAGATGAGGATGGAAGCAAAGTAGTTTAGGCCAAGAGGGGATTAAATAAGATCTATGAGTACACTAATGAAGCTCGATGGGATGGCATTGCTACATCAACACTGCAACTCTATATTACGAAATGCATTGTAATTTTATATTATAGCTTAATAGAACCATCGATACATATATCCCAAATATATCCCATACTAGTTGATTATTTCTTACAGTACGAATTTCATAGACTAACCAAATTTTCTTTTACATTAAATTGTTACATTTCACAACAATTTTTTCCCATTCAACCATATCACAGATTGTCTAATGAAATCGTAGGGTCTCTTATCACTCTAGAAGCTTTGATGCACTGGAGATGCTAGCAATTAATACACGAAACTGGATAAAAAAAGACTGTGATTTCAAAAGCTGCTAGAGATAATGAAGTACCTGCATCTCAATGCTTTTCAGAGATCTATTTTTCTTCTTCAATAAAGCAACTCCAAATGAAATCCATGGCTTAGCAGAGCAAAAAGCAATGCAAAGTGCTGAGCGAGCATTGATGCTAGTTAAAGGGAAAGAGAAGAAGAAGAGGAAGAATGAACAATTTAACCTTTTGGAGGCTGTAGGTACTACTCTGTCTTAAGTTAAAGTACAGGGTAAACCTTACAATGAAACATCTTGCATTTCTTTTCATATGACCTTTAAATTAAACGTCTAACCACACAAGCTTAATAGCAGAGCGGTAAACAGGTGCCATGATAATGTAATTTCTCAGTGATGTAATGATTATAGAAGAAAATGGTCCGTTGTCTGGAAGCACCTGGTTTTCTCACAGATAGAAGAGAGTTTTGCCATCATCCATTGTAGATTTCCAAACTAGGTTTCCTCTTTTATGTCTCTAAATCAATTTCTGCAAAATCCATACTTAAAAATCACACGTACACAGACGTCGACACACCTCTCACACAGACCAACATATATATTAATAAATTACAAGTATATAATATTTAGCATATAGGGCAGCACTCAATTTTCTTCAAAATTGGCCGCTGGTGGCACGGTATGGAAAGATGTGATGTAAGTTTGTATTTCTTAATATATTTTTTGCACCATAAGCTGGTGCTGTTCTTTGCTTTTTATATATATATTAACAGGTATCCTTGAAAAAGGTCCCCCCCCCCCCCCCTCTTGAGGACTGAAGCGTTAGATAAATCTTGTACAATGTGTTCACATAAAGGTTCTGATTGCTTTTTACAGGGTTGCCAGTCTACAAATAACTTTTTTTTATACCAATTTGACTGTGCACACCAGCTATATACGTATTTTTGCACTATAGTGCAGATACTCCAAAGACTGATTATTATATATTAATATATATATAGGTATATAATACAACATGAACAAGGACAGCCTCCTAGATTTAAAGAATTGTGAGCAAATGTAAATGCAAGTGAAGTTCTGTGTGGACCGAAAGTTGAGTAATAAACCTTTATTTTTTCAATAAATCTGTTTTTTACAATATTTCATTTCCAAGGTTTATAGCTGTTTATGCGTAAAACATTGTTTTATTTCACCGCCATGCATAGACAATATAATACATCAGTTATGGGTAGATTATTTAGAGCAATGTTGTAGCTGGTTTTTAACTAGGCACAGAGAATTACAGGTTCATAGAATAGTTGGTAAAGAATTTTATACATAACATGGGAGGTTTATGATCATGGTGTCCAGCTTGGAAGAATGCCTTGGGCAGAAATGAAGCGAAAGGCCTGACACATATTGTTAGCATTAGGGCTGATTTACTAAGACACGAATTCGCCATGCCGAATGGAAAATTCCGATTGGAAAACTAACATTTTTTTGCGGACTTTTTCGTATTGTTTTGCGTTTTTTCGGGCGCCTTTGAATGTTTTCGGAAATTGTCGCGACTTTTTTGTTTACCAATACGTTTTCGCGAAAAACGGAGTTTTTCGGTAGCCATTACGATTCGCTTGTATCTTTGTTCGCGACTTTTTCGTATGAGCGCTCGTAGCGGCGGGCAAACTTTCAAAGACTTAGCATGATTTTGGAAGCTCCCATAGGACTCAATGGCACCCTGAGCTCCAACCTGGCCCAGAAAAGTCACCATTACTGAAGCTGTGAAGAATCCGAACGCTAACGAAAAATCGCAACATTTTGGCGGCAACTTATTCCGGAATGGCTCAAAAAAAGGGCGCGACTTTTTTGCGCAAGTTTTTAACGCTACGAAAAAATCGGCAGATTTTGGCGCAGCGAAAAGTCGCGATAACATTTCCGATAAAAAGTCGCCAAATACCGATCATTACGAAAAAAACGCAATCGAACGCATTCGGCCCGGGTTGGTGAGTAATGTAAATGGGCCCCTTAGAACTGACTTTTATTTCTCTTTTGCTAAGAATTACTTTTATACTAGAAACAGCTTCATGGTAAAATGATATTGTTGCAGGGAAGCTATGTAGCTTATCACACACAGAGTGCAGAGCACCTGTAATTTTTTTTCTGTCTCAGCAAGTCAGTAGCTGGTCCATATTTCTTTATGCTTTGGTTTACAGTATATACAATTCAGTATATAATTTGGTGTCACTAAACATGAGACATGTAATTCATTGGCCATACTGTCTAAACTGGTGTAATTTTTTATATAGTAATACTTCCGTGGCACATCTTTTAAATTTATTTTTATTATCACTTTAAGACAACTGATCCGTAATTCGGATTTGCCGGCAAATTCTGAAGTTTGCCCATTGCAGAAACAGGTGTCAAAATTTGACTGTACGTACAACATTGTCGCCACGTCAAAAAAAGTCACCGAGCGATCAATTTCTTTTCAAATGCCATGAAACTTTCGCCCGGTTTCCAATCTTTTCAACATAATTGCACATCCTGGGCTCTTGCTGCAACCGGGGACCACTCTAGAATATAATTCCTTTTTGGTACTAGAGGGACGATATATATCAAATAAGAAAAGAGAGAAACCACCAAATA